>NW_021604567.1:19471481-19506182 GCF_004785775.1 Grammomys surdaster | reverse complement strand
TTGGGTTACACTTCTGATTATATGGGCATCTTGTTACTGATCATTACCAAATATATAAGCCTTTGATTAATCTTTAATCATTAGAGTCTCATCTTTCTACTGGGCCCACATGGATGGCGGAATGGTCTGTGCAATGCCCAGCCTTGCGGAGACAGTGTGGAAGATTGGCAGAGCCATCTCCCACGCTGGCATCTCGTGGGTGGCAGGGCTCGTGTTTCTGGCTGGCCCGTTCTAGTTGCTGCACGCACGTGGCCTCTGGCCGTGGAACATGAAGGCTGAGCTAGGCAGAGCAGCCGCAGTTTAGATAGTCGGCTTGACCTGAGGCCGTTTTAAATAATTACGACAACACCTGGCTTCCTCTAATTTGCCTATAGTCCCAGCTTCTTTGGAAACTATGGTTCACTTGAACCCAGGAATCCAAGGCCAGCCTGGGCAAAACAGCAAGACTCCATCTTAAAATTAAATTTGTCAATATGTTGTGTGAGATTAACCCCAGTTCAAACCCATTTTTCCTCACTAAAGCGGAACTTTATACTGATTAATTGGTCATTTCCCACCCCCTCCTCCACAATACTGGGCAGCCATTAGGAGTTTCGTTCTTTTTCAAGTTTCTGTCCCTAAGGTGACATCTCTTCCTGATCTGATCATTCATGATATGCATTTTCTCCATTAACTCCTTGAACATATGATAGATGCTTTAAAATCACTGCCCGTTAACTGCGATATCCAGATCATCTTGTGTTTGGATCCTTCCTTGTCTTGTTGATTTTTTTACAGGAACTGGACACCGTGCATATTCCAGGATTTGTACTTTTGCTCCAACACAGACTTAACACCAGACTCCCTGTCTTGTGTTAGGGAGCACCTGAGACCACTGCTTAGTTCTTTCTGCTTCTAGCAGCTTGTTTTGCACCAGGTTCTCTAGAAGCCACATAGTTCAGTGGCCAGTAATGGATCCACTTGACCTCTAGCATTTTATAACACCTGGAATCCAAAAATATTTTAGGACCAGTAAGACCAGCCACTAGATAAAGGTGTTTGCTGTCAAGTTTGCCAACTTGAGTTCCATCCCCCAGGATAACTGAAAGGGAAACAACCCCCACAAGTTGTTCTCTGACCTACACGCATATACCATGCACCTGCAGACCTCCCATAAACAAACAAGCAATTGAATGTAATAAAAATATTTTAAGGCGGATTTTACTAAAGTTATCGATACAAGGAATGCAATCAACTTACCACTCATGGGAACTACATCATTCTTTTCTTAATACCTGGATCCTCACCGCAGTAGGACATCACAGTTTAGTGGGTTTCCTTAAAAATCCTGTCTTATCCAACAGAGTTAATTAACCAGGACCTTTGGGGACTTGCTGAGACTGTACCACTAACCAAAGAGCAAACACAGGCTGGATCTAGCCTCCCTAACTGGACCACCCTGTCTGGCTACAGTGGGAGAGGGGGGAAGTGAGGGTTGGGTGATACCCAGAGTGGGGTTCCCCTTCCCAGAGAAGGAGGAAAGTGGCGGATCTACCTAAGGGGGGGGGCTGATGTTGGAATGTAGAGTGAATAAATACATTTAATTTTTTAAAAATCTTGTCTTATGGATATTTTATAAAAGCATTCTCTTTAGGGGCTGTAGAGATGACTTAGCAGTTTAGAGCACTTGCTATTGCTTTTGCAGAGGACCCAGGGTTCAGTTCCCATCACCCAAATCTCGGTTCACAGCCATCTGTAACTCCATTTCCAGGGGAGCAATGTTCTCTTCTAGTTTCCGTGAATATCTCACTCATGTGATGCACTTACATACCCTCAGGTAAAACACTTACCCATAAAGTAAAAATAAATTATTTTTTTTAGAGAAAAGAGTATCCTTTCGGGGGCTGGTGAGATGGCTCAGTGGTTAACAGCACTGACTGCTCTTCCAGAGGTCATGAGTTCAAATCCCAGCAACCACATGGTGGTTCACAACCATCTGCAATGAGATCTGATGCCCTCTTGTGGGGTGTCTGAAGACAGCTACAGTGTACTTATAATAAATAAATAAATAAATAAATAAATAAATAAATAAAGTTAAAAAAAGAGTATCCTTTAAAAAAAATAAAAAAATAAAAAGAATAAAATAAAAAAGAATAAGAATAAAAAAATAAAAAGAATGCTTTTATTGAAAGCAATAAAAGAATTCTTTCCAAGATGGCCAAACTAAAGGATGGAAATGCTTGTGGCTTTTGGAAATGCTTGTGGCTTTTGGAACAGGACCCAGACACAGGAGTTGGGTCAGCTCCTGCCTCTCCCTTAATCTGTAAGCTTAGACTAGACTCTCACTTCATTTATCTGTAAAGCAGGCAAAGGAAAGAGTGTTCTTCTCGCGAGGCCATCAAGGACTGTAAAGCGTGGTGCTTGGCATATCGCGAGAACTCAGAGTGGCGTCTTCCAAGGCAGAGGTCGGGTCGATGAGAACAATATGGAGCAACTGGAGACAGGAGGGCTCAGCTGGAACGGGAGGTCGCAGGGGAAAGGGGAAAGGAAAAACAGGAGAGAAGAGAAAGGAGAGGCCAAAAATAATGTCTTTGAACTAAGTAAGATTCCATCAAACGCTGCTCTCTTCAGAACTACCTTAGTGAAAACCCGCGAACCGGCTAAGTTCACCCTGGCGGGCACTCCCTGCCGCAGCCCTTCCACTTTTAGCGCTTCTCTAAGCCCTCTGGGCTCCTGCCACCCTGGTGCCTGTGTGATAACCAGTCCTGGTCTTCAGAGACCATACTGGGCAGCCGCCCTAAGAACTCTCACAAATGTCTTGTTGCCCGCACTGCATGACGAAGTAAGGAGGAGAGGAAGGGGAAAGTTGTCATTTTTGTTCGTTTTATTATTAGGAGTGTCATTACTTGGCTTTCTTTGCGTTTACTGTTTTCTGTGTGCTAACGTGTCAGGGCGCGTGTAGGTCAGAGTTGATTCTCTCCTCGGCCTTTATGTAGGTTAAGGGGATCGAACTCAGCTCGCCAGATCTGTGCAGCAAGCACCTTTATCTGCTGGTCCTTACTTTTTATTATTATTCTTTCTTTTGTTTAAAGATTTATTTATTTATTTTAAGCACATGAGTACACTGTAGCTGTCTTCACACACACCAGAAGGGGGCATCGGATCCCTTTACAGATGGTTGTGAGCCACCAAGTGGTTGCTAGGAGTTGAACTCAGGACCTCTGGAAGAGCAGTCAGTGGTCTTAACTGCAGAGCCATCTCTCCAGCGTTGTTGTTGTTGTTATTATTATTATTATTATTATTATTATTATTATTATTATTATTTCAAGGCAGGTGTTCACCATGCAGCTCAGGCCAGTGGCCCAGGTTGGTCTTGTCTTAGTGATCTTCCCTCAGCCTTCTATGTTAGCAGCTTTTGAGTTCAGCATTTTCCTCTTTACCAGGACAAACCCCTCTGAAAAGAACACTGCTTCACTGGGAATTAAGTAACATCCCAAGCTGCTCCTGGGGCAGAGAGGGAGGATTTGCTCCCAGCATTCAAATGTGCATCTGCCTGAGAGAAGCTTATTCACAGGGCACAAGGCACCGTCCTGTCCTGCCGGAGCACTCCTGAGATGAACTCGCACGTGACCTTTCTGACAGAACAGCTGGAGAAAAATGTGAATCTGGTGACTCTAAACAAGAGTCAGAGGAAGCCACCCTCGATAGCAAATGCCACCTCTAAGCCAGAAGGTGCTCGAACACCCTGAGACCTAAGGGAGAATCATAACATCTCTATGGAAATCAAGTTCCCCACGAGGAACTGGGCTTAAAACTGCACCAGACCTGTACTAGAGGAGCCAGGAGCCTATGGGCATGTAGTTTCAACCACATAGTACTGACCTCAGGGCTAGGGACTAGCTCATTTGGTAGAGTGCTTGCCTAGCATGCATAAAGCCACGAGTTTGATTCTCAGACCACGTAAGTCCAGTACACTCCTGCAATAACATCTGGGAAGTGAAGGCAGGAGATTAATGTTATCCTTGGCTTATCACATAGTGTGTTTAAAATTGGTCTGGGCTACTTGAAACCCTGTCCTAAACATACACACACACACACACACACACACACTATAGATAAATGTAATTTAAATTCTTTTTAATTAGACAAAAATAAGACCCACCCTTAGATTTAAAAACCCAGAATTGGGTTATCAACTGTCAGGACCATTTGCCAGCCCCATGGGTAGCCAATCACCTGTATCCTGACCCCATTTCAGGGAGTGTTCCACCACACAAATGGAAATGCTTCCCCACTCCTCTAGTGCTGAAGGCTACTCTGCTACACTTGCCCCAGGCTCAGAACTCCGCCTCCTGTTCCCACACAGCAGCCGGTGAGCACTCGCTGTTTTCACATTAAAAACCTCATTAGCTGTGACATTTAAAAACCAAGTGATAGTTGACTTTTTCCTCAACTAACAAAAACAGTCACACTTCTACTTAGTTTTTCTGCTGGAGACACAGTTCCTTATCCGGAGTTGGAAACAGAAATCACATTGTCACAACAAGTAGTAAATAACAGTACCGTGCCCGCCACACTTAAAGGTACACTTGTGAATCTGATAACCTAAGTCTCAAGACTCCATTACAAAATGATTGCTGACCAGGGCCCGAAGCTCAGGGTCATAAGCCTGTTCTGCTTTCCTGCTGGCCCTCTAGGCCTATAAAGGAGGACGTCCAGTGTCTTAAAGTATGAGAGGCAACTAGTCCTCACTTCCCAGGCTGCTAATGGTTTCACATAAAATGAGCTCCCGGGATTTTATTACCATTCTGCAGCAACTTCACAAGTGACAGGCCACCAGGGAAAGGATGGGGACACAAACATCTTCTCACTCCTGGTCTCTCGCTTCCCCAAGTAGGAGGAACCTTTCCACTTGGTATTTCAAATATACTGTCTCACTGGGCTGCTGGCTAATAAGAACAGGGATCTAGTCCATGACTTGGGGAGACCAGGAATAAAGTCACCAAGTTCTCTCTAGAGAGAGGGGGATTTGAATTTGCTTCCTAATCTACAGCTGTAAAAGCCACCAGGCCCTTGCATTCCCACTTACACAATATAGATGGGTGGACATCGGCTGCTCTTGCGTTTCGAGAAGTAATTAGAAGAAAACATTAAGTTGCACATTCTGACCACATAAAGCATCTCTGTACCCATGCTCACAGCCCAAGGATTGCTGTAACTCGCAGAGGTGATCATGGGAGCCGCACAAGGGAAAAGGCCCCAGTGGATCTGTAAACCTTGTGTTTTAATATGTGAACATTTATACAAAGCTTTAACGACACACAGCACACCAAACAGCGCCAATGAGCTGCTTTCAAAAGAAAACACCTCCTAGAAGCCTTTAAAAGAAGAGTTGGCAACCCGAAAAAAATGCATGAAATCACCAGTTTGGGTATGTTTGGCTATTTGTTGAGGGCTGTCTCTGGCCAGAGACCATTTACCAACATACTTAGGAGAAAGGAAACCTAAAAATCCTACAAAGTAAAAAAAAAGTTTTCAACTTTCAGAAGCAGCAGACAGGCCAGCGAGAGGCTCAGCCAGTAAAGGTGCCCTCAGGCCTGACCACCTCAGTTGGATGCCAGGAATCCACAGTAGAAGGAAGGAAATGGGTGCTGAGCTTTGTCCTCTGAACTCTACGCATGTATGGTGGCGCACATACACACACACACACACACACACATTGTACTGCTGTCTCTCTCACACACACATGCTTTTAGGTAATATCTTTATTTCTATTTCTAACATCTTTATGTCTAAGAAATGACAAATTGTTCTTTTACTGATATCTTTTAAAACTACAAATTAACATTTAAATGCCAAATATATGAAAAATTGAGGCCAGACATGTTGGTGCACGCCTGTAATCCCAGCACTTGGGAGGCAGAGGTAGGCAGATCTTTGACTTTGAAGTCAGCCTGGTCTACATAGTAAGTTCCAGGACTGCCAGGGCTACACAGAGAAATCCTGACTCAAAAGTAAAACAACAAAACCCAAAACCAAACAAACAAGTTCAGCATGACAGATTTGAACTAGTGTTAAAATTCAAAAACATCTCAAATTCAAATAAAACAAGATTCCATATAAATGACTTATGTATGCCTATTTCTTAATATGTATGTTTTTAAGCTCTAAAAGCACAACAAAACACGATTTAAAACTCTTTCACGCCGTTTTCTTTTTTATGACCACAGATCTTCTGGGGTCATTATTCATAATGGTAGAAGTGGTGAAAAGTGCCCCAGCTGCCAAAAATTATTTACTTTGTAGCACAAACGACTAAGGATGTAACACCCACTAACTGACCTGCAGAGAAAGGCGGGGGTTAATTTATTCTGCCTGCCTTGGGTTTTACTTTCTGTTAAAACAAGACTGGTTGCCATATTTAACCCCTCCATCACACTTTTTTTTTTTTTTTAAAAAAAAAAAGAGACCAAAGAATAGAGAAAGAGAAAAAGTGGCAAGAGGCCAACATTTGTGAGTTCCAAATTTGTTAGTGCCTTTGAGCCTATGACTTAAAAAGAAACATAAATTAGTCAGGTTTTGGTGGTGGTGGCCCAGGGACTCCGAGCATCTTAGGCCCCCCGGTCCATCACCGAGCCACACTCCCAGCCCACGATTATTTCCCCTCTGAAAAGCAGAGTGTTAAACAGGAATCTTACTGCTCTTACTGTGTACCCCATGCTTTTATGCACATCGAGGCTCTGGTGGCCCGTTGCCACTCAGAAACACTAGCCCAACCATGGAATCATGAACAGAAAGTCACAAGTCCTAACTGGATGAGCCTTCTGGCTGAGCGACGACAGGGGCCAGCTTATTAGTTCCCACATATAGAAGCCCTTTGTAACTGCAACCCAGGAATGTCATCTGTCTTGAATTATGTCCACCTGGGATTATGTCCCGATGACCAACACCGGCAGAACGCTGGGACCTGAGAACTTCACTGCTTCGGTGATTGACATTTAAACTGTTTGAAGTTTCTAATTAAGGTCTCTTAACAAATTAACTGCAGATGTAGGAAGCTAAGTGTGCAGTATGCAGAGATCCTAAGTCACCTGAGAGCTGCAAACAGCGAGAACCGGCTCAACATGGTGAGCTCATTAAAGCCGAGGGCCTGCGCCCCTGGTGCCATCACGATTGTGCTGGTTCATTTAGCTTTCCCAGAGCACCAAGTGCCTAGGTGCTGGAACCCACCTGCACATCAGAGATGCTCTACCACCGAGTGAGCGGCATCCCCAGACCCCCAGTGTTGTGACTGAATGGCAAAAGAGGGACAGGAGACGGAAATGTCCTGGAAATACCACTCAGACCAGCCATTACTCCAGTCTGTTGATTTGACAGGTTCCAAAGTCACCTTGAAATAAGCTCTGGGCACATCATCCATGACAGTTTCCTGATAGGTTAATTGAGGTGAAACAGCACCCATTCCACGGGCTGGGGTCAGGGACTGAATAAAAAGGAGAAAGCCAGTAAGCACTAGCATCCACCTCTCTCTGCTTCCCAACTACAAAAAGATAGCCAGCCACCTCGCAGCCATGCTCTCCTACCATAATGGATGGTCCCCGCAGCCAGCGAGCCCAAACAAACACTTCTGTGAGCATAGCAATGACGAAGCAGCACACACACCAACCAGGCTACAGGATGAAGAGCCAGCTTGATGGGTCCATCATTTTCACTGCCTGATCATCGCCCAGCAGGTTGTAAGTTAGAAGTCCTGTGCTAACTTACTCAGCCCCCATACTCAGCCATGTCCTGTCCTAACTCCTGTGGGGTATGCAAGTTTCTATTCCTGGGAATCCACCCTTCCCTCCTCTATCATCCTTTAAAGGCAGCTCCCAAGAGGATGGCCCAGACACCCCCAGAAAGTCACCCCCACCTCTGTGTCTCAACAGCACTCTGAGCTTATCCCTGTCTGATGGTTAATCCCAACTGTCAACTTGATAACATCTAGAAATACCCAGGTGCCTGTAGGGAATATCTTAACTAGGTTACCAGAGTGGGAAGTCTGGCCCTCTGTGGGCAGCACTATCCTCTAGGCTAAGAGCCTGGACTGTAGAAACAGAGAGTGAGCTAACCACAAGCACTCACATCTCTCCCTCTAAATTTTTTTTTAAAGTTATATATATTTTCATGTGTGTGAGTGTTTTGCCTACATGTACGTCTGTGCACACACATGTGTATAGTGCCCACTATACGAGGCCAGAAGAGGGTGTCAGATTCCCTGGTTGTGAAATGCCATGTGGGTGCTGAGAATTGAACCTGGATCCTCTGGAAGAACAGCCAGTGCTCCTAACTGCTGTGCCATCTCTGCAGCCAGTTTCTGGACTGTGCAATGTGACTATGGCTTCAAGCTTCTGCTGCTGACATTATCATGATGAACTGAAATCCCAAAATGCGAGTCAGAATAAATCCTTTCTCCCATAAGTTACTGTTGTCAGGACATCTTACCACAGCCATAGATAAGGAACAAGGACATTGTTTCTTGCCACTTGCCCCAACATAGTTTAGTCAAAACAGCTAAGACTTACCACAGGCCAAGAAGCTATGGAGGCTGCTGAGAGACCTAAACAATCATAGCAGAAGTACTCCTTCAAAGTCTCTTCCACCCAGCCAGCCACCTCACTGCACACTTGAAGGGACAGAGGCCAACCAAGAATAGCGACACATGCCTGTAATATCAGTACCCAGGAGGCTGAGGCTGGCAGATCTCCATGGGCAGCCTGGGATACAGTTTGAGATCATGTCTCAAGAGTTGGGGAGATGGATCACTAAGTAAAAAAGTGCTTGCTCTTGCAAGCCTACTAAGCACTTGAGTCCAGAGTCCCAGCATCCATGTAAAGAATCACCTGTCTGTAAACCCAGCACGCCTACTATGAGACAGAAATCAAAGATGGGAGAGTGATCTGGAAGCCTCTCACTTTGTGGGTCAACCAAAGTGTACAGCAAAGAAGTAGAAACAAGGGCGACCCTGTCTCAAAACAAGAAGGCAAGAACTGACTAACAAGACCAAGTACCAAATGCAGACCCTCTGGCCCTGCAGAGGGCCTTCAGCACATTGCTCCTCCTTCTCCACTTGATCAGCTGCCTCCAGGGTGATCTGAACCGGGGGACCATTCTTTCTTTTCACAAGATTGTATGAATGAATGCCTGAATAATAAAAAGAGACGTGCTGAAAATAGCTCTCCCCATTGATGTTTGGTGACAAGCTGTTCTAGGAAGTAAATACTGTTCTAATTTTCCGGCACAATATAACTAATAATGAGTTCTGCAAGAAAACAATGTTGTCCTTAGAAATATAAAAAAAATAACAAGTTTAAAAATTGTTTTTGAGGGAAAAAAAACACCACATCAAGCAGGAAGCCATATGGTTGCAAAGATGAAAAGATACATTTTTTTAAAATCCCTCATTAACAATAATCTGGAGATATTAACATTTTCACTAATTCCTCCCTAAGCAGGATACTCATTAATAACACACACCTGTGTCAACAGCACAGTCTTCATCTTCCGAAGCCTTGCGTGGGCTGGTGCCTGGGATCCTTGTTTTAACACCTTAGGTGTCTGTGCAGCCTGAAAGCTGCTAATCCCTGCTGGTCCCTGGTTGGTTGCAAATGCTCGAGGCTGCAGCCACCAAACCAGGCTCAGAGACAGGCTGGTAAGCAGCAGCCCCACCCCAGCCCGGCCAGGGGGCAGCTGTATCAATACAGTGTCCTGTCCTCAATGAGCTTACAGCATAGCCCACATGGGGGACTGCGGCCCAGCAGGCTATGGGGCCTGTAGTAGTAGCTGGTTCCAGAAGAAGCCACCACACGAGTACAGAGGCCTCTCCCACAGCCACAGCTGGAATCAAAACTAGGAGCAAGCAGCCAGCAAAGTGAGCAGTCCACACTCCCCAGTGTGCCCCTTTCCAGAACTACTCAAAGAAGGCAAAACAAAGCTAGCTCGGTCTGTAAAGCGCTTGCCTTGCGAGCGTTAGGACCTGAGTTCAATCCCCAGGACCCATGTAAAATGGTACCTGAGGCACACACAGCACTCGAAAGACAGCGAACCCCTGGGGCTTGCTCACCAGCAGGTCTGAGCCTGATCAGTGAACTCCAGTCCAACGAGAGACTCCGTCTCAAAGAAATTGAGTGGATTTTCCTGAGGATGACACCTGAGTGCGACACCTGCATACATGTGTACGTGTGCCCACGCACGTGTGTGAATACACACGTTTTTAAAAATGGCCACCTCAAGATGAAAGTGAACACTGCTCCCATCGTGCTAAGACGATGCCTACACTGAAAGACTGTTGTCTCTTCCCAGGGCTTTCTGAACCCTAGGCAAGTGCTCTGCTGTGGAGACATGATCTAGGCCGTACCACAGCCACTGTTAATGCACCTCCAGACTCTGAGCGGGTCCTGCCTTAAAGAACAGAAGTACTCCCTAGAAAACTGAAACCAACAGAAGGGTGGTCACAGCAACCTTGGGTTACACTGAGTCAGACTGGCCAGAGTGCCCTCTGGGACACCTTAGGCCTGAGGTATATACCACAGGTGGTATTTCTAAAGGCCCCCACCCCTCAACCATGTAAATCAACAGTGTAGTTTGTACAGACCTCTGGTTTACTCTTCAGAAAACTCTTTGACAAAAGGAGGAATACGGTGGAATAAGTAAACAGCCCTGGCCAGCGTTCAAGAAGTCAAAGCCAAGAAAGAATCTTCAGATTTGACATCTCAAATTACCACGAATGTTTAGACAAATCTATAATCTAGGAAAACATACAGACACCCACACTCAGACACAGAAAGTTTGCCTCTCACACCGAACGGATAATTAGTAATGAATTCTGATTTCTGCGGCCATGCGATGAGGCGTTCTCAAGACTCTTTTCCTCAGAGCCTGTTATGTGCCACGCTCTGTGCTAAGCACTAAGTTCCCAGTGTAAGGGGAAGGGCCAATATAACCAGAAAGTGTGTAACTCAGATCTTAGGATAGTCCTTCAAGAGAGGCAGAATGGGTTGCTGATGGAAGAGACAGGGTGGGAGGGGAGGTCCTCCCCCAAGGATGGAGATTTTATGTAGGTGTCTGCTGTCCTGTTGTGGATCAACATTTTGATGATAGCCTTTTTTGTTCCCCTTAAACAACCCCTAAAGAAACCAGTGTTTATTTACTTTTATTTTACGTGTATGGGTATTTTGTCTGCATGTATATCCATGCACCACAGGCATGCCAAGGGCCTAGTACTCATGGAGGCTAGAGAGCATCAGATTCTCTGGAACTGGAATTACAGATAGTGGTAATCCTCCATATGGGTGCTAAGAATTGAACCCAGGTCCTCTGGAAGAACAGCAAGCACTCTTAACTGCTGAGCCATCTCTCCAGCCTCTTCTTATAAGCAGACATAATAACCAGCATTTGGTGCCTCTTCCCATCTAAGTAAACACTGGATGTGTACCCTGCCACCCACAAGCCTCAAAAGCCATGGCCTAGCTTTAGGAAGGAGAGGACCACCTGTTAGTGGAGGATGAAAGGGGTGGAGAGACAAGATCACATCTGCTCAGGAGCTACAGGGAGGGGGAGGGCTCTCAGGTACAATGGGAGGAGGGGGAGGGCTCTCTGGTGCAGTGGGTTGAGGGAAGAGGAACAGGAGTGGGAGGACTCTCGGGTACAGTGGGGAGAAGGCAAGAGGGGCAGTGGGATGGACCAGTGTGCCTTTATGAATGGTTTGGAGAAACACCATGGAGCTAGCAACCTTGTACTCACCAGAACAGCTACAGTAAGATTGTAGGAAGTAGCAAGAGCTGCTAAGAATGTAGACATCCAAGCCCTGGTGCATTGTGGGTATGATAGAAAATGGAGCATAAATGAACAACAGTTGGACATTTCCTCAGACGTTCTTTGCAAAGGTACCACATGATCCCAGAATCCCACTCCTACATCCCAAAGGCCTGAAATAAGGATGGGGGTGTAGCTCAGTTAAGAGATAGTTGGTTCACCTAAGATGCAAGAGGCCCTGGGTTTAAGGCCCAGCACAGCACAAACTGGCATGGTATTATGGACCTGCAATCCTAGCACTTGGGAGTTCAGTGCAGGATGTCAGAAGCTCAAAGTTGTCCTCAGGTATATACTGAATCTCAGGCCAGCCTGGGCTAAATAAGACCCTGTAGAGGGATTTTAATCCACCAACATGGCTTCTCTGGGAAGGGATTACATCCAAAGAACTTCTAGGTCTATGTGATCGACTGGAATACAGATACACCACACACCTTTAATCCCTCTGGCTGGAATACAGACATGCCCTTAGTACACATCTTTAATGACACACAATGAAAGTAAAATTAGTTTGTAGAAGGAAGCAGCCATGTTTAAAAGTGATGCCTAATTGAGGGGCAAAATGACAAACAGAAAGATTTGACAGAATGAGTCAGAGACTGAGGCCAAACCTACTCCATCTTGGAACTGGACTCCATCTTAAAAAAGACTGAGAACTTGTCCTGTAGCTGAACCCCAGCTACACCCAAGTACCAGGAAGGACCCCATGGCTTGTCCTTGGCTCACACCCCAGAGTTAGTCCCTAGCTACTTCCTAGCAACAGCCAATCAAGATTGTTTCAGATGTACTTTCAGACCCTTTGTGATTGCTCGTGGTTTTGCTTCAGAGCACTCACCTGTTAGCTCACAATAGTCATTCAATTAGATGCTTGCCAGGCTGGACACCCCCTTGCTTGCTCACCATTTCCTATAAAAACCATCCGGATGAGGGTTCAGGGCTTCACCAAACCGTCCTGCTGCATCAGGGTCAGTGGTGAGCAAGCCCAAACTTCAGCTTGTAATAAAGAAACTCTAGTGTGATTGCATCAGAGTTGGCTCTTGAGTGGTCTTTTGGGGCTCAAGAATGAGGAACAGGACAGGATACTCTGAACTCTCCTGAGAACAGATAGGAAAGAGAGGTGACTAAATAATGAGGGGGTGGGGAGAGAGGGAGGGAGGCAGTTTTACGAGGAAAATTTTACAAAGATGAGTTGCAGGTGAGATATAACAGAACGGGCCAGAGAATGAGGAGCCAGGAGACTAGAACAGATTGCCAGACCTTAGTTTGAGGTCAAGCAGATCAGCTTAGTGAGAATCCAAGAGAAGACAGATTGAATCAGTCAGCTTGGAGAAAAGTTTGAGCCAGAACAGTTAAGTTGAACCAGCCAGCCAGAGTTCAGAGTGAACTAAAAAGGGTGAGTTACACAGCAGTAAGCTTTCAAGATGACAATTACACCTGGTGAATAAAAGTTAAAAAGGGGGTGGGGAGGGGAGAAAGATTAGAAGTTACTCAAATACTGGTGGGTAAACAAATGCCCAAAACAGCACTATTTACCAATGCCAAACAGCAGAAACAATTCAAGTGTCCATCAGCTGATGGAAATATAACCAACTGTATACCCCAAACAGCATGCTATTCAGACACAAAAAAAGAACTATATACTGGTATATACTGTAGCAAAAATGAACCCCAAAACAACAATGCTCTCAGCCTGCTGTGGTGGCAGGACCAAGTCCAGATGACAGATGTGTTAATTTTTTTTTTTTTTTAAATGTGCATTGGTGTTTTGCCTGCATGTGTGTTGAGTCTCCTGGAACTGGAGTTAGGCAGCTATGAGCCACCATGTGGATGTTGAGAAGTGAACCTAGGTCACCTGGAAGAGCAGCTAATGCTCTTAACCATGGAGCCATCTCTCCAGACTCTGATGTGTCACATTCTTAAATATCTATTTTCTTCTTTTTTTAATTAAAGGATTTTTTTTGTTTGTTTTAAATTTTGAGACAGGGTATCTCAGTGTAGCCCTGTCTGTCCTGGAGCTATGCAGACCAGGCTGGCCTCGAACTCAGAGATCTGCTACCTCTGCCTCCAGGGATTAAAGGCATGAACCACCACTCCTGGCCTTATTTTCCTATCTTTTAGCTGATATGTGTTTGTGTGTGCATGTGTGTGTATGTGTGTGTGTGTTGGTATATACACATGAATATCCACTGAGGTGAGAGGTGTATGTGCATGCACATATGTGTTGATATGGACACAGAAGTGTCCACCAAGGTCAGATGTGTGTGTCTGTGTGTGCATATGTATGTGGATACACACACAGGAGTGTCCATTGAGGTCAGAGGTGTGTGTGTGTGTGTGTGTGTGTGTGTTGTGTGCATGTGCACATGTATGTGTGTGTATTGGTATGCATACATCAAGCATCCACCAAGGTCAGAAGGGTGTGTGTATGTGTGTATGTGTGTGTGTCAGTACGCACACATGAAGTGTCCACTGAGGTCAGAGATATTAGAGCCCTGGAGCTAAGATTACAGGTGGTTGTGAGTCACTTAAACATGGGTGCTGGGAACTGAACTCAAGTCCTCTGTAAGAACAGTGTGAACTCTTAACCTGTGAGCCATCTCTTCAGCCTCTGAAGAATGATTTTAATATCTGTAGAGCTGCTGTGTAGCATAGGAGGCCATGAGGAAGGTGAAGGAGCTAACTAACTGGATGCCACATCAGAGAGCTCAAACCTGAATTCAGGATTGTAGTGGGTGGGCAGGGCAATGTGACACCCACGTCCTTGTCCCCGGAACCTGTGCTGTCTTAGGTTACATGAAGATGTGGGACGGAAGGAGAAAATCAAGTGATCTGACCCAGGGGCCTAACACGGTCACAAGCGGAGAGGGAGGCAGAAGTGAAACTAGAGAGACTATAGTGTGGTAACT
Organism: Grammomys surdaster; assembly: GCF_004785775.1. NCBI lineage: Eukaryota > Metazoa > Chordata > Mammalia > Rodentia > Muridae > Grammomys > Grammomys surdaster. The sequence continues at coordinate 19,491,447 of NW_021604567.1, read as the reverse complement.
CACTACACTGCCAGCTTTGAAGACAGAGGGAGCCACAAGACAAAGGATGCTGTGCCCCACGAGCTGGAAGAGTCAGAGAAACAGGCTCCTCTTGGCACACATAGTCCTGTGGATACTTTGGGTTCTGCCCGCTGAGCCTCTGTCAGGCTTCTGACCTACAGAGTGCAATGTTTGTGTTGTTCTGAGCCACAAAACTGGGAATAATCTCCTATATGAATAACAAACCAACTCGGTGGGGGAAAGAGTTGGAAACAGGTGAGGTGTGAGTAGAAAAGTGAGCTGAGGGTCACACCTAACCTTAGCACATCGAAGAGGGGCAGTGACAGCCAGTAGAGGAGGGTAGGCTGGGAGAGCCAGCGGAGGAGGGTAGGCGAGGCTTTGAAGGCTAGAGATGCTGCCACCTCAGAAGTCCAAGAAGACAGGCTGCCAGGACAAGGCAGCCCTGGAAAGATGAGCACAATTTGAAGTCAGGGAGAGTGTGAGTGAAGCAGGAGTAAGGGCTGTGCATGCCGTCAGGAGTGTGTGGGTAGATCGCTGCGGGTGAGTGGATTGCCACGTCTGGATGGATGAACAGGCAGCAAGGTGAAGCGTGGGGAGATGCTGGGGAGAAGAGTGGTGAATGAGGAGACCCAGATACACCACAGGTTCAGACAGGGCGGCCAATCAGAAGTAGTCCCAGAATTTACTGTTGAACAGGGATGGGTATCACAACCAGAGCCTGGCTTTAGGGAGCTTCAGATCAGTAAGACAAAGTCCCTATGTAGGCCTGATTAAGTACTTGATTGACATGTGTGACGCCCTGGGATTATTCCCCAGGACCACCAACCTCAGCCCCACCTCACCCCTATACACAGGAGGTGGAGGAACAGGAGGAAGATGATATTTAAAGTATGCATCTGTAAAGAAGGATGTTGTAGAAATTTTTAATCCCAAACCGGGGTTTCTACCCCACCTTTGACCATTTAATTTAGTTCCTGGATAAAAGGCACACAGCTTTTATTATTTACAATAAACCTTAATCAGCACAAGAGCCGGGCAGACACCTCCCTCTGTGCTATTAGAATCTGCTTTCCTATCAATAATCCCGAGTTATCATTTACTATGTTTCATCTGAGTTGCTCTTAGCTACAACTGGCCAGCAGCCCTCAGGGCCATGTTTTCTTGACTCCTAACCCATGGCAACTTTCTCTTCCTCCTCACTTTCTTCTCTCCTCCTTCTGGATTCTATACCAAAAGATCTAGGACTACCAAGTGTAGAATTTAGCATTGCAATACATAGCAACGGACCAAACCTCAACAAAGAATGTATCAAAGTTTCAGGGAAACTCTTCTACAGGTTCTAAGATAACAGGCTTGCCACCAGCTCTCACGTTCCACACACGGGTAGACTCTGGTGATCCTAAACCTCACATCCTAAACCTGTAACTAGAGGAGGAGGGTTACCACAGGATTGATTTGCTATGTCCACAAAGAGACTTACAAGTCTTTCCCTGTAAAAGATCCTCTTTTGACTGGCTACAATGTTGCTGTTGAGACCCTCCCAGAAGGAGTTCATTAAAGCACGCTTAGGGAGGTCTGTCTCCACCAGAGCTCTTCGCTCAGTCTCGGTGAATTGTGACTGACGGTCCCAGGACAGGTATGAGCTCAGAGAGCACTGTGGTCCAGCTTAGGGGTCCCGGAAAGACAAGGAAGGTAGACAGGACAGGGGATAAGGGAGCAGGACACAGACAAAACAAAACAAACAAACAAAACAAAACAAAAACAGGTATCCAAGGACTGGGAGATAGCTTTCAGTGGTTAGGAACACTTGCAGAGGACTCAGAGTTCATGTCTAACCCTCCTGTTGGGCGTCTCACAACTGCATGCTACTCCAGTTCCAGGGGATCTGGCGCCCTCTTCTGGCCTCCATGAACATTGCATGCACGTGTACGCAGCTATACAGGGAAAACACTCATACACAAATGAATTACGTTCATACATTAATGAACTTTTTTGTTGTTTGGGTGTTTTGTTTTTTGTTTTGTTTTGAGACAGAATTTCTCTGTGTATCCCTGGCTGTCCTGGCACTCTGCACACCAGGCTGGCCTCGAATTCACAGAGATCTGCCTGCCTCTGCCAAACCTGAGACTGAAGGTGTGTGCTACAACACCCAGCAAATAAGTGAATCTTTAAAATTTAAATTAAAAAAAAAATGAAATCTTGCCAGGTGTGACAGTATGCAACTTTGACCCCAGTACTTGGGAAGCAGAGGCAAGTGAATCTCTGTGACATTAAGACCAGCATGGTCTGTCTATGTAGTAAGTTCCAGGATGGCCAGGGTGAGACCTCATTTCAAAAAAATAAAATAAAGCCTTAAAAAGAACCAAACGGATATCTGTTTTTCTCAGTCCAAACCTCGAGGATCAGCATGAAATTCAGGACGTCCAATTGTGTGTGTGTCTGTGTGTGTGTGAGTGTGTGTGTATGTGTGTGTATGTGTGTGTGTGTGCGTGTGTGTGAAAGAGAGATGTGTACATGCTTGTGTACACATTCACAGATGTGCACATATGTGTGGAGACCAAGGTCACTGCCACGTGTCTATCCTCAGTCCCTCCTCCATTTCTTTTTTGCATATATTTTTTAATTCTTTGAAAATTGATACAGTGTATCTTTTTTGAAATTAATTTTTTATTGGATATTTTATTTACATTTCAGATGTCATCCCCTTTCCCCATTTCCCCCCCACCCAGAAACTCCTATCTCACCCCCCTCCTCCTGCTTCTACGAGGATCATACAGTGTATCTTGATCATATTAACCTCCCAGTCCTCTCCTAACTCCGCCTAGACCCGACCCCCACCTTCTCACATACTACATCTTTGAAAGGACTTGTTTACTCTGTTGTCTGGGTGTAACTATGCATGTCCCGTCCATGGAGGGCGGAGTCATTCTCTCCTTTGTCTTGTTTTAGAGGCAGAGTCTCTCTTGTTCCAATTGCAGTTCTCCATGTACCCCTTCCTCCTGTCTCCATCTCATCTTCCCGGAGGAAGCTGGGATTACAGAATGGAGCTGTATACAGCATTTGTATATTATTATTGTTGTTGTTTGTTATGTTTTGGGTTTTGGTTTTTGTCTTGTTTTTGGAGACAAGGTCTCTGTGTAGCCTTGGTTGCCCTGGATCTCACTCTGTAGATTAGTCCAGCCTCAAACTCAGAGATCCACCTGCCTCTGCCTCTTAGGATTTAAATTGTGCACCACCACACCCAAGTTATCATCATCATTTATTACTATTATTATTATTATTTATTAAAGTCTGGTCAATATGAGCTCACTAAGCTTCATAAAGAATCTGGTTCCCAGGCTGGACCAAATTAACTTAAAGCTCACAAAGCCATTCTGTTTGCACATTTCTTAGTTCTCCAAGGTTCTCTTACTTGAGGGCAGTAATTCTTTTCTTTTTTCTTTCCTTACTTGACTATCTCACACTCTCTCCAGGGTCTCAGGTAGCCCAGGCTAACTCATTATTTTGCTGAGCATGAGAACTTCTGATCCTCCAGCCTCCTCTTCCGAGTACCTGAGATTTCAGGACTGCCACACAATGCTGAGTCTCTACAGTGCTCGAAATCAAGCCCGGACTCCGTTCACGTCAGGCACCACTCCACCACCTCACTTCCAGCCCAATGAGGCTTTTCCTGACAAAGCCTCGGAATAAGCAGGCCACATCCCTGGTGCTGGGAATATTTGTGGCCTGGAGGGAGGTCAAACAGACAATCAAGAAATAAACACCTGATACTTCTGGGAGAGGAAGTGATGGGAAAGCCAGGCTGCATGTGAAGAGGATGGAGAGGCAGCTGCTTGGGGGGTGCTGGGCTGCGGTGCTTTGTCACAGGGATATCAGGGAAGACCTCCCTGATTGGTGACATCTGGCCTGAGATCTAAGGAGCGAAACGCCCCCAGGCTGGCACAGGCAGCCCAGGACAGCTAGATGGAAGGTCATGGGGTACCGGAGTACAGTGCAACTTAAGTCTAAGTATCAACTTTTAAACGGATCATTTATTGGGCAGTGTAGACAAGTGTCTTTCATTTGTCTTAAAGAACGAACAGGAAAACACGTCCACCTATCCTAAGAAAAACTGTTTGTGAGGGCGCTGTCCACGACCGCCGAGATCGCTACATCTCTGTTGCTAGAGCGCCCTCCAGTGTCTCAGCGATGAGCTACATTTGGCATGGGGGCTGGGCGCTTCTTTTTTTCATGTTAAACTTTTTGGACCAAAGCCTAGTATGGGCAAGTCAGCCTTCTCCCAAAGGCCAGTGTGGGATTAGATAATAAGGCAAGAGAAGTTTACATCTTCTACACAAGCCTCCATTCCTTCTAACCGTGTGTGTGACAATGTTTTAACTATTTTAATGACCCATATACATTTAAATCTTTCAAAAGCTCTTTAGAGGGGCCCGTGTTAAAGGGGAAAGAAGCCATTTTAGAAACACAGAACGGTTTTATTTTGTTGTTTGCTTTCTAAGACAGGACCGTATGTGGCCCAAGCTTGCCTCAGGCTTGCCATGTAACTGAGGCTGACCTTGAACTCCCGATCCTCCTGCGTCTACCTCCCCAAAGCTGATTACAGATATTTGGCCTCAGTAAGAACAGTGAGTTACACAGGAAATGAGTCTCCCACTAAACTTGAGCTGCTAAGATGGCTAAGCAGGTAAAGGGATTTACCACCAAACCTGATGTTCAATGCTACCACATACATACCTGGTGAAGATCAATTCCTGAAAGCTGTCCTCTAATCTCTACACAAGTGCCCCAGTGTTCAGGTACATGCACACACTCACACACACACTCATATACACACACTCATACACACACTCATATACACACTCACACACTCATACACACACTCACACACTCATACACACACTTATACACACACTCACATACACTCATACACACACTCATACACAAACTCACACACACTCATACACACACTCATACACACACTCATACGCACACTCATACACACACTCATACACATGTACACACTCTCGTGCACGCACTAAATTTTTGAAATGCCATTTTTAAAAAGCCATCAAAATGAGCATGCTCGCCTCCAAGCTTGATGACCGGAGTTCGAGCCCCAGAATGTAAATGGTGAGAAGAGAGACACAACCCCCAAAGGTTACCCTCTGACCTCTACATCTGAGCAGTGCCATCAGCACCTGTCCACATACTCTCACACAGATACATACAAACAAATAAGAATTGTAATCTGCCAGGTATGGTGGTGTACACCTCTAATCCTGCTCTCAGGGAGCAGGGGAACTCTGTGAGTTTGAGGCCAGCCTGGTCTGCAGGACAGCCAGAGCTACAGTGTGAGACCCTGTCTCAAAAACAAAACAGAGAACTATAATTTTCAGAAAATGAATAAATTGAATGTGGCGCTCATGACGGGAAGGGGGGCAGAGGGATAATGAAGTCTTTGTTGCCATTTATATTTTCCAGTATCGGAAGGTTCTATCAATCAGTTTCTGAAGGGTCCTGCAGCTACTTGCAGAACACCAGCCATTCTCAGCTGCTGCCACCAACTCCTGCATTCAGAGTGCTTATAAAAACCACCGGGACATCAACTCTCAGCTCTTTATTATTAATGGGTACCTCTGTGGTAGCTAAGAGAAAGACATGACATGGCTTACTGGGTAGTTGCCTGGAAGGTCAGAGTGCCAGCTGAGGCTGAGTGCCAGAGAGCAGAGTTCTTTGTATGCCTGGTACTACCAGCTCTGTAACCCACATTCCGTGTTAATTTTACCAAATATGGGCCTGCTGATACTGAGGAAGAGGTGCAGGTAAGCTCTAAAGGCAGCCTGCAGTCCAGAATGTGACCAACCAGTCCTTCTGGAGGATGATTTTGACAGCAGGCACCAAAAAGCTGCAAAAAGCATATGCTTTGAACCTGCAAGTTCACAAGCTAAAAGTTGCCTCCAGAGATCCCCAGAAAGCAGAGAGGGATATTTAGCCCTGCGTTTCCCAAGACAGAAAACTCAGGAGTAGATTAAGCGAGCAATTGTGGTTATGGCCATACACGAAAACATGTGCACACATGCAAAATGTGATAGCCTTCTAAAATAATCAGGAGGAAAACTCTTAAAAATGGGCTGGAGGACTAGCTCAGGAGCAAGGTCCTCGTCTGGTAGGCGTGTGCGTGTGCGTGTGTGTCATGTAGGGAAACAGGGACTATCACTAAAGCATCTGCATTATTAGCTTAATATCCTAAAATAGGAACAAAACAAAATAAAAAGAAATAATAAACACTTCTCTAAACCCGGTGGGAGGGGAAATGAGAAAAAAAAAAAAAAGAAAGCTCAACCCTGGGGCCCATTTATCAACCGAACCGTTTGAGAAAGTTATTTAATTGGCTTAGTCTGTTTTGTGTTGCTATACCAATGCCATAGGGAGGGTAATTCACAGAAAAGCTCATTATTGTCAGGTACTATGGCACATGCATGTAATCCAGCACTAAGGAGTCTGAGGCTGGAGGATCACAAATTACAGGCCAATCTTACATAGACAATAAGACCTTGTCTCAAAAGCAGAAAAGAAAGAAAAAAAAAAGGAAACATAACTTGCCTCACACCTCTGGAGACGAAGAAGACCAGCCATTGTCTGCTGAGTGCCTTCTCACTGAGTCAACCTAGGACAGAAGGAATGTCAGCAAGCAGGCACTGGCAGGGGCTACGCCAGGAGATAGGGCACTTGCCTCCATGCATGATGCCTGGTATCCTAAATCTGATCCCCAGTGCTACAAAAACAAGGGTGAGGGGCAGAACTCACATTTACTTATGTATTACTTAACTATCTGTCTTGATATTTAGAAACAGGGTCTCACATAGACTAGGATAGCCTTGAACTTCTGATCCTCCTGCCTCCATCTCCTGAGTACTAGTATTACAGCGTGTACCACCATGGTCAGCTTATGTGGTGTTTGGGATTGAACTGAAAGCTTCATACATGATCAGCAAGCACTCTACCAACCAAGCTAAATTCCCAGGCCCCCCCCACAACTCCCCCCGTACCCCAGTCTTATATTTATGACAAAGCCACTCTGAATCATGAACACAATCCCGTAATATGAGCATCAGTCCATTTGTGGGACAAAACCATCATGACCTAATCACCTCTTAAAGGTCCCACATCTCAACACTGTTGCTTTGGGGATTTCATTCCCAACATATGACTTTGAGAGACTCGTTCAAACCACAGAAACAAGCTATAAAAGCAACATGAAATAAACTGAACCTGCTTGAACGGCAGTGGATTTATATTCATACCCAAGTGACCTATATGAAAACAAATACCATTTCCTCCATAATATCTTTATTACCTAATAAAATTCTAAACCTGTTGAGAACACAAGCAAAGTGTAGAAAAACAAGTGAGCTATGCCGAACACACCATAGCTGCTAAGTGCCAGGAAAAGGGCATTGTTTTACAATTAGCAACTCTTTTCCCGTTAATAAAATTCATCATATATAACAGTAGTCCCTCCCCTAAGGAGCCCAGCTCTGCCCCAGCTTTCTCTCTGCATCTTCTTAGATGCACATTCCTGATCTGGTGTGCTACTGCACACCTCTTAGGAGATAGAGGCAGGCCAGTCTCTGTGACTTCAGGGTCAGCCTGGGCTACATGATGAGTCCCAGGCCAACCAGAGTTACATAGTAAGATCCTGTGTCAGAAACTAAATAAATAATGAAAGTGAAATACAAAAACTTATATAAATTAGAACAATGAATTACTGAGTTTGTGACACGCACACAAAACAATGATGCTAACAAATTAATTAACTAATTAATTAATTCTCAGAACACAGTCCAAAAAAGTCATGTGAGAATACTGAATGCTGGTGAGAAAACTTTAAGAATACAAGACCAGAGTCTTATGACCTCAGTGTCTTCAAAACACAGAATCATTCTTGGACTGTGTTTCTGTGCTCCTCCCAGGTGTAGCAGGTAGAACTGAGTTGGCTTCAGATTATTCATTACAACTGGCTACCGTTAGTCATTTATATACCTCTATGGAAAAACATGTTTGTGCCACGTGTGGCTTGTCCTAGTGATTGTACACTTTACTCGTGTGACTCTTCTAAACCCTCAGAATATAAAATTATCTGATGCTCTGAATAAAGTTGCTATCACATGAGATTTTAGTCCACCTCATTTATCAGCTCCACTCTCTCAGGTCCCACTGGCTCTAGAGTGGCGAATAGCAAGCACTGTTTCTGCATCTCCTTGAATGAAATAGTATAAGTAAATTGGATACATGGAGACGTAAATAGTACTATACATCTGGCAGCACATGAGCACCTATAAAAATAAAGTTCTGATACACACAGTAGCGTAGACAAGGCTTCAAAGTGTTAAACCAAGTGAAGGAAGCCACAAAACCAAGGGGTGAACATTACCAATGCAACATCCAGATTGGATACATTCTGAGAGGCAAGGCACTTTCTTCTACTACCAATGTAACATCTCGATTGGATACATTCTGAGAAACAAGGCAGTTTCCTCTCAGCAGGGATGGGGGCAACAGAAAACGCTGTGAATGAACTGCTGATAGATGTATATTACAATGTAACTATAAACTCTATATTCAGCTGATGGGTGTGTATTACAATGTAACTGTAACTCTATATTCAAAATAACTTAAACAGAAAACTGCACATATGTGTATATCTCTGTTTGTTTGTTTGTTTGTTTTGGTTTTTGAAACAAGGTTTCTCTGTTGTAGCACTGGCTGTCCTATAACTCTTTAGACCAGGCTGGCCTTGAACTCATAGAGATCCACCTGCTTCTGCCTCCTAAGTGCTGGGATTAAAAGTGTGTGTCACCACTGCCTGGCATGTTGCTATTTTTTAAAGTTACTTATTTTTATGTGTATAATTGATTTGCCAGCATGAATATCTGTGTATCATGTGTATGCAGTGTTCAAGGGGGCCAGAGAGGGCATCAGATCCCCTAAAATTAGATTTACTGGTTATGAGCCCACCTGTGAGTGCTGGAAATTGAACCCAGGTCCTCTGCAAGAGCAGCTAGTACTCTTAACTGCTAAGCCATCTCTTCCATCTCAAGACTCAAGATTCTTTTTTTTTTTTTTTAAGATTTTTTTTCCTTTTAGTATAAAAGTTGACTTTGTTATGTTAAATACAAAAGCAGCCTTTTCGGTTACAGCAAAATAGTGTAAAGAGACATTAAATAATCTCAGCTGTGTTTTCAGTCAGCTTGCTTCAAAGACCACTCTCAAGAAAACAAACTAAGTTTATACCACTTCTTGGTCTCTGGCTTTTGGTACCATACCACCTTATGGAACAAGCTGTGAGCTTCCAACAATAGACTCAAGATTCTTAAGATTTTAATTTCTCTGACTTACTGTATAGACTCAATGCAATACCCACCAAATCCCAGCAAATTAGTCTGTGGCATTAACAAACTAATTCTGAAGTTTATGTAGAAAAACAAAAGACCCAGGAGAGCCATCACAACACAGGAAACAAGATGGTTGGTCAGAAAGAGAGTACAGCATCTGCAAAGCAATGGAAACATTGTCAAACAGTAGGATAGACAGCCCATAAAGACCTACAGATGTACCAACTGATGCTGGTTGAAAGAGCAAGGACAGTTCCCTCAACAAACTGACTAAAACAGTTGGAGGGGTCATCGAATAATACACAGCACTGTTTACCTTCAGAAAGAAAGAACAGGGGAGGGGGAACTCTCAAGATGCACAGATGATTAGCTAGACTTCATTAAAATTAGTAATATTTTCTCTTTGAGATACAGTCTAAAGAGAATGATGAGAAAAGCCACAGACTGGAAGAAAATATTTCCAAAATGCAGATCTGATGACAGACTGTAGCTGATATACACCAACAGTAAACTCAACAGCAAGCAAATGACCAGGGGGTCCCCAATCTCCCTTAGGCACATGCAGCTTTTTGTAGGGAGGACAGCTCTCCACACACCCAGGAACTCCATCCTTCTGCAGACACCACCTAGATATCCTTTCACTCAACTCTGACATTTTTCCAGTTGGAGCTAGTAAGTACCAGATCCCACACACTTAGGGCCCAGTCCCTTATGTCTGCCCCTACTTGAGATGCAAACAAAAGCTGTAGGTGTTTCCCTTGTGTTTCTGATTGACTGGCCATAAGTCAGGAGTTCCTAAGACTCCACTCATTAGATTTGGTTAATTTACTAGGAGGGCTCACAGAACTCAAGGAAACTGATTACTATCGGAGAACTTCTAAAGGTACAGATGAACAGCCAGATGGAAGGATGCACAGGGCAGGTATGTGTGAGGGGTGGGAGCTTCTATCTTCTCTAAGCATACCTCCTTCCAGAAAGCTGCATGTGTTCAGCAACCTGGATACTCTCCAAACCCTGACCTTTTGGATTTTCATGGAAGCTTCTTTGCACAGACGTTATTGATTATTTCAATGGTGACTTGAGATCAATCTTCACTCCTACATCCTCTCCCTAGAGGTTGGAGGTGGCACCATATCCCATGGGCTTCAGTTTGTGTTTAGTTAGGGTGTCTGCTACAGACAGGGTTCATTTCCACTTACAACTGTCAGGTCATACTTCATCACTGAGGGAACTCAATCTTGTGGTTTCTTCTTCTCTATCTTGTGTCAAATTGACAAAACATTTGCCAGCACAGGTGTACTTTAAAGTCATATCATGGGGTTTCTAAGAAAGGCCGAACCCCGAAGCTTAGCAGCCCCCCAACACTCAAGTCACTCAGGAGAGTCCAGTGGTTAGGGCTCTGTTCCAGGAAACGGATAGAAACCAATTATACATTCTTACTGTATCACAGTATCACGCGCAACGCAATTCAGAAATCAGCAAAGAAGTTGAGACAAATTTACAAAGAATATACCCAGATGACAAATCACCATTTGGAAGGTTGCACAAAAGCATGACCCCAGTGACACACCACCTCCGAGAAGGCCACACCTCCTAATCTTCACCAAACAGTTTCACCACCAGGGGAACCAAACATTCAAATATATCAGCCTCTGGAAACCATTCTCATTCAAACCACCACAGCATCATATAGGGGGATTTCAGGTTCAAACAAACCGACAACAAGGTAATATAGCCGCACACTGGTTAGAATTGTTGAATGTTCTTTAGCCAACAATGGCAAACAATAAGTCAGCAGAGCAACACACTCTCATTCACAGATAAGACGGCGCAGCTACTGTGGCATCTTCTCATAAAGCTAAACACAATCTTCTGAAAGAATTCAACAGTCACGTTCCTCAGTTACTATGTCTACACACAAACCTGCATTAAAAAGGTACTGATTTGCCATCTGTGCTTCCTGAAGGCTTCTGCACAATCAACAAAAACTGGACATAACCAAAATACCCTTCAATAGCAGGCTGTATAAACCGACTGTGGTATAGCTACACAGTGGGATGTTACTTGGCAGTACAAAGAACTGAGTTATTAAGTCATGAGAGACATGAAGGAATTCCATACACCTACTGTTAAATAAATAACCCAATCTAAAAAAGACTACACACCGTACGGTTCAAATTCTTTGACACTCTACATGAGATGGATCAGCATTAAAAAAAATTATATGTTACACAGGCCTGACACCTGACTTTCATCCCTGGAGCCCAGGATAGAAGAAAATCAACTCCTGAAAACAGTCCTCTAAACTGCAGTATATTTGTGCTGACGTTCATACACACACACACTAAAAGTAAATGTAAAAACTAAATCATCTGTGGGTAGAGGGTACCTGGGAAGAATGCAGACCAAGAAAAGCACAGATTGTACACAAAAGGGCTTTGAAGAAAGAAAAGGGCACTGACCTAAGTAGTTCTAAGAATAAATGGTGCCCATGAGACTGGAGGGAGTCCAAGCACTGCCCTCTAGTGGTTGGACTTTGAAATGGCTGTGAGCTAATATTCATATGCTTGCTAGGACTGCACAGTTAAGTGCCTGCATGGTAGACAACAGGAGCCAGCTTTCTTACTGTTGGGGTGGTGCTTCACCAACAAGCCTGGGGAAGAAGTTAGACTGGTCCCTGAGTGACGTGTTAGAACTGGAAGGGTCTCACTCCTGTGTAGCTTGAGAAATAGCTACAGATGGTTCTATAGGGGTCTGTGTGTGTTCCCATCTATATTTCTTGGCTCTGTCGAGTGAGTTATGCTCCCTTCCTTGAAAGTGGGGTAATTTATATACATCCAGCATGGCCATAGACAGCTGCATGAATACCAAGAGAGTCTAGAACTCAGGGCAAACTCTTGCTGGTGGGTCAGAAAGAGGGATCAAGACTGGAGGTCTAGAATGGCCCCTGTGTGCCCAGCAATAGTTCAGACACTCTAAAAATACGCAAGGAGCCACCAGAAGTAGCCCACTGGTCCAAGACCACATTTCACTTCCTCTAGTGGGTTTACTAGGAGCACAGTGACTTAGCACAACTGGCTCAGTAAAGCCAAGTACCTGCCCTTGGTAGAGACGATACATGGTATAGAGGGAGGAAAAAAAAAAAAAAAAAAAAAACACTAAGCTCCAAGCCTATGAGAAGTGGTGACTGTGTGTGGTCAGGACTGGCCCTTTCACACTTCAGAAACGGAGCCTCTGGGCGGGCCCAGGACCAGTCCCTAGGGTGCAAGGCCACAGACGGAGGAGAAGGTGAGCTGCCTAAGACCAGGTGGGTCTTGCCAAGGGTGTGGAGTAAACCATGAAGTACAGGACAAAAGATGTAAAACTACCAGACTGTGAACTCCGAATTCATTGCTCCAGTGGACTTTGAGACAGTCCCTGATCCTGTTCCCTCATAGGCAGGACACCTTAAGAGAGACCTCAGGACACATGCAGTTGGCAGATGGGCAAGTGTCATGAGGGAGGGTCCCTGTTTGTGATAGTCTACCGATCTTTTACCAACTAGTATTGCTATGTAGACCAGGCTGGCCTCAAACTTGCTATGTAGGTAAGTGTAGCCTTGAACCTGCGTCCTTCTGCCTCTGCTTTCCAAGTTCTGGAATTCTTTTCAAATATTTACTCCAAAGCTGATGATGTAAGACTTATCGTCTCTTGTTAAACTAAATTTCAAAATATGTGCATTATGCTCTTTCACCTTAAAGAGAAGTCAGTGTTTTTCTTCAGCAGATTTTGGCAAAAGCTCTTTGGAACCCTCAATCATCCTTAGCTAGGTAAGTGGGTCCAGAGACCAAACATTTGGGAACCTCTGTGCTTCGCATAGGTTCTGGGTGTGTTGTCGCGCAGGAGGCGAGAGTCTCAGCTACTTCAGAGCGCCCCTAAGTTAGCGTGTTACGTGCCAGGTGCTGACAGCCCTGCCAATCCAGCAACGTTTGTACCCATTGCCCGGGTCCATGCAAAGCCCTCCCTCTGGAAGGGAGCAGCCGCAGCGACCTTGGAAGAGGTCAAGGACAGGAGGCACAGAGGCTTCGGGCTAGAGTGTCCGCCCATGCAGGCTAACGGGGACCACTCTGGCCTCCGCCTTCGCCGCGTGGCGGGGACTAGGAACCTGAACTCACAGCCTGGGCAGCGCCGCCACTTCGCGAACCGCGTTCCGCAGCACACACAGCGCCATCTTCCCGACGTGGCCCGCCTACACCCCGCCCCGCCCCGACCAACCGGACTCGGCTCCGCCCACACCACCAGGCTTAGCCGGGCCCCCTCTCGCCAAGGCCCTGCCCCGCCCAACCGGATTCAGCCCCACCTTGCTTCTGCAGGCAAGGCCCCTGCACCGCCTCTCTTCCCAAAACCACGCCCGCCCCTGCTAGCCACGCCCCTCTTCTCCGAGCTGTGCGCGGAGGCTTTGGTGACCCAATGGTCGCCCCGCTTCTGAAGCGAGTTAGGGAAACTTGGATTTTCTCTGGCAGAGCAGATCCAGATTTCCGAGAGGCTTTTTTACTGTTCTTATTGTCAACGTGCCCCTAACACACGTAGTGAGCCTGTGGTGGTGAACGAGCTAAAAGTGGTCAAAGCAAACCAGATATACCTGGAAAGACTCAGAGAAGAGTGCAGGCTTGGACACAGGTCCCTTCCGAATGCCTGCGGGTCTCCCAGAAGCTGCCACCGGCCGTCTTTCCTAATCCAGTGGTACCCTACCTACTGTCTGGTCCTTTACACGATCCACTCTCCACCCTTCCTCTGTCCTCTAGCTCGGCCGTTTTGTTTTTAGTGGTCATTACGTTCCATTCGTTTTGAATTGACACTTAAAAACGTTGTGGAAAGGTGGATTAAAAAATAGACCCCCAGGAGCCCTATGCAGCCAGAGTGGGAACACGGATACCGAATATCTGCAGGACTGAGTTATTGTTTTGTTTGTGATACCAACAGGGCAAACTGTTCAGTCAATCCCTCTGTGAGGCTCCGCGCACCCACCTAGACCTCTCCTGCCTGCACCCAGTGAGGACTTTCCTGTCTCCGCTGCGGCCCCCAGTCTGTATTCAGACAAAACAGAGCCTGAGACAAAGAAGTTTCAGGAACACTCATCCCATCTCTAATTTACACATCAATATTTTGTATTGAGAGATTGAGCAAGCAGGCCTTGTCTCCGGATACTAGATCATGCATACCCTTCGTTCAGATACACTTCTCTATGTCCATTCATCCAATAATAAAAACACAGCTCTTGGGGTTTGAGTTTTTATTTATCAATAAAAGTCACGTAAAGCTTCAGTTACGTGCACAAGAGAGTGGTGCAAGTTTTGCACCTGAGAGGGTCGGAGGGATGGGTGTAGCTTTGAAGGAGGATGGTGTGGGGGAGGGTGAAAGTCTTCAGGGCAAAGTAGAGCAGCCATAAAGCTGCAGGGATCATCGCCTGGGCCCAGATGGAAGTGGTCTAACCGCTTTTTTAATAATATGCTCGGGAGTAGAATTTAGGGCCTCATCCAGCCAGACGGGAGCTCTACCACTACACGCTGGCCCCAGATTGCTGAAATCTTAGCATTGTCGTTCACAGGCACATTTGTCCTAGATAGAAGTGAATTATAGTTTCATCACATGGCCTTGTAATTACCGTGAAAACTCAATTAACTTTCACTGTTTGTCTCAGGGTGTCTAGTTTTGTGTTGACTCCAAATCAACACCTCCTAGGACACCTCCTAGGACTCTTCCGCTGAAAATATCTGATGAACCTCACTGTTTGCTGTAACATTTAAATAACTTTCCAGTGGGAAAGGGCAGACCCATTAGGAAAATGAAGCCCTTTATTCTCTGGTTAGGAACCCCAAAGACTCTTTATCACAATCTATTCTTTCCTTCCTTTTGCTGTCTGGCCAGATGTAGGGTTTTCTCACCAAAGTTGAGTCTCAAAGGCTGAGCAGGCCGGTGTCACTGGTTTCAAACTTCAGAATGGCGCACTTAGAAAGAGGCCTATTAGAAGTTCTGTGGAATGGTTTTTAAGCAGTGGCACAGATAGAACTTGGCTCTGAGATCATTGCTGCCTCCTGCTGCTAAGATACAAAACCCTCCCAGCCGAGCTCCCGGCCCGCGCTGCCTTTGATAAGGGTGATGGCTGCGTCTGGTTCCTTGGGGAGAAAGGAAGAGACATCTCTCAGATTTAGGCCAAATGCAGAATAACTAATGACCGCGTCGTGAGCCTGCGGGGGCCTTAGCTCTCTCACTTTAAGCTGAGGAAGTTAGACTACATAACCTTTAAAATACCCTTCGGCTCCGGAAGGCCTGAAGTCTGACTTTGCAACCCACGCTGCAGCATCCCCTAGGATCAGAAGGCCGGTGCTGGCCCTTCTAGACCTTCTAGGCCATGGTCTCTGCTTTGTCTCTGTAGCTCTTCTAGTACTTATTTACCCATATAATTTATTTATTTTGTTTTTATGAGACGTGGTCTCATATTGCCCAGGGTGGCTTCTTCTTACTACATAGTTAAAGCTGGACTTGAATTCAGATGCTCCTTCCTGCATTTCCCCAAGTGCTGGGATTACAGCCATGCTGGTTTCATGAAGTGCTGGGAATCGAACCCAGGGCTTTGTGCATACTAGACAAGGCACTCTACCAACTGAGTTAATCCCCACCCCCCCAGCCTCAGTTTCTGGATTTCCAAGTGTTGTTGGACGAATACTGGCCTCCAAAGATGTTTGCATCCTAACTGCTACAACCTATGAGTGTGTCACTCAGCATGTCTGATGAAGGAGCTTGAGGTGGGAAGATTATCCTTGATCAAATGGGAGGACCCAACATCATTATAAGCATCTCTATAAGAAGGAAGCAAGAGAGTAATATCACAGTGCAGATACAAGACTTGAAAGCACAATGGAGGCTGGGCTAGGGGACAGTCAAAGCAATGTGTGTTAGCATTTTATCTAGGCTTCACCCTATAGCTACCTGGCAATAACCAAGTGTGCCTGATTCACTATACAAAAGGCTGGTTGCCCCCTTGCTCCTGCTTCCCTCTCTCCCCATTCCCCTCCCCACTCTCCCCACATGCTCATGCCTCTACTGCTCTCCTCTCTCCCTCTCTCTCTCTCTCTCTCTCTCTCTCTCTCTCTCTCTCTCTCTCTCTCTCTCTCTCCCTTTGTGTCTCTACCTCTTCATCTCCCCTCTCCATACCCTGAATAAACTCTAGGGAAGGGATGCCTCAGCATGGGACACACAACAGTTTAGCATAGACTAGAGTTTATTCAGGGCATAAAAGAGTAAGTAATAGGGACAGAGATCAGAGGAGTAGAGGCAGGCCATGAGCACGTGGAGAGAGGGGAAAGGGAAGTGGGGAGGGGGGAGCAGGAGCAAGGAGACAGAGCAGGAACAAGTAGGCAAGAGAATGCCGAGGAGGGCAAGCAGCCCCTTTTATAGTGAGTCAGGCACATCCAGCAATTGCCAGGTAACTGTGGGGTGGAGCCTACAGGAAACACTAACAATATGACCCCTAGAGGTTGGGAAGGCAGCCAAAGGCTTCTGCCCTACTGCATCCTCAAGAACCGAAGGAACACCTGAACTTGTTCCCATGAGAGCTGTTTTGAACTTCTGGCCTCTAGAACTGTAAGTCAGTAATTGTTACATTGTTTTCAACCACTAAGTTTGTAGTAATGGATGGCAGAATCAAAGGGACCCTGAGGGGCCTAGTAAAAATGAAACCTTCTCAGAGTTCCTCTACCAAGAAATGGCTCTTATAGACTAACTTTAAGGCATGTGGAGGGGCTTGGGATGTAGCACAGTGGGTAAAATATTTGCCTGCCATGCATGAGGCCCTGGGTTCCATGCTGAGAGCATGCCTAGTACATAAAGTGGATATAGGCACATACCTGTAACTCTAGCATTTAAGAGGTTGGGGAAGACGGATCAAGAGTTCAAGATGGGGACTGGAGAAATGGCTCAGAGGTTAAGAGCACTGAGTGCTTTTCCAGAGATCCTGAGTTCAGTTCCCAGCAACCACATGGTGGCTCACAACCATCTGTAATGGGATCAGATGCCCTCTTCTGGTGTGTCTAAGGGCAGTAACATTGTACTCATATAAAATAAATAAATCTTTAAAGAGACAGAAAGAAGAGAGAGAAAGAGTTCAAGATGGGGCTGGAGAGACGGCTCAGCAGTTAAGAGCACTGACTGCTCTTGCACAGGACACGAGCTCAGTTCCCAGCACCCACACGGTGGCTCACAACCATCTGTAACTCCAGTTTCAATGGATCTAATGCCATCTTCTGATTCTGTGGACGCTAGGCATGCATTGGGGTGCACTTAAATAAAAACACTTAAATAAAAAAATGCACCTGGGCCCATAGAATGAAAACAAATAAAAAGGATGTAAAAGAATTCAAAATACACTCAACTACACAGTGAGCTTGAGCCCAGCCTAGTTACATGAAACCTTGTCTCATAAAAAAATAAATAAGTACATTTCCAAGGGACTGGGCATTGTGGTACACACATTTAAACTCAGCAATCTGGAGACAGAGGTAGGCTGTCTATTCCTGGGGTCCACAGGGCATAAGGAGAGAATTACTCCCAAATATTGTTCTCTGACTTCTACATGGCTGCTGTAGTATATGCCCTCCCAACACTCACACACAATAAATAAATCATAAAGTCCATTACATGAAGTGACAGAAGAATTTAAAAGAGTAAAAAAAAAATACTTCTTCAGAGTACTAATGTAAAACTCATAGAATTCTGCCTGCCTCTGCTTCCTGGGCCTGGGCTCAAAGAGATGCATGAGCACTCCTGGCCTGGTGAAGGAAGGTATCTTACCACAGCCACAGAAATGGTGGTGTGTTCCCACCACCCAGCAACAAGTCTGAAATGCTTTGTTCTTTAGGATATGTGAAAATAAAGCCAAGGGCCTCAGGCTTGCAAGCAGCACCCAGGCTGCCTCAGTTAGCTGGGCAGGCTTACTCCTGAGACAGAGTCATTTGTACCCTGGAAGGGTCACAGAAAGTCAGCAAATAGGGATTAAGGAGCAGCTTGGACCAATTAGATCACATGAGGTCCCAAATCTCTCATTTATCAGGATAAATCCAAATTTGACTCCTATTGCTAAAAGAAAAAACTAAAAAGCGAGGTACACATTTCTTACAAGCCAGCCTGGAGGCATTGTCATGCTGTCTATTATCAGCAATGAACAGATTTGACTCCTTTCCAACAAGATTGGCAGGGCCTGCGGGGTCTGTCGGAGTCAGGCTAATCCTCCAATCATCTGCCTGCCCTACCACCGTAATAGAAAAGTGTTGGTAATAAGCAGGTTAATAATCTTCTTGTCTGGCACATTAAAGATAATTCCACACGACCCAGAGGGTCTTACCCAACAGCCTCCATGATATGGCTCAGCATCACATGTCACCGGGTGTCACTTCCACCGAGACTACCAGCTATCAGTGGTGCAACTAAGTCACTGTGTCCCTACTCCAATCAAAACACAGGCTGCACTTCAGGAGTTCTTACTACAGTGCGGGACACAGAACTAACACAAAACTCGGCAGCCACAAACATGGAAAATGGTATTGCACACTGCACATGCCAAGGCATGCCTGGGGCCCTGGGCCAGTGAGTGAGCTCAGCTTCCTGAAGGTCAACCTGAAGTGTCTCCTTCATTTCATCTTATTATCCAGATGGTTTAAATACAATGCATACATAGAGCTAAAAATAAATAAATAAATAAATAAATAAATAAATAAATAAATAGCAAAAAAAGACATAGAGAAAGCCTTGCCATCCTTATTCTGATTTACTCTGCTCCTCCTTCCCCGGCAGGTGACTTTCCTCAGAATTATTTTATTCTTTCAGAGAAAACAAAACAAAAACCCAAGCAAACAAAACAACCCACATAAGGAGTTGGACTGAGCCTAGTGACTTCATGTTAAACAAATTAAGGTTGTTACAGAGATGAAACATTGTATTTACAGCGAATCCTAGAGTAGTCAGATTAGAGAAAATACAGGGAATCCTAGAGTAGTCAGATTAGAGAAACAGTGGAATGAGGGCTGATAGTGAGAAACAGTGATCCTCACTTCATAAGAGTGCTGGATGCTCAGAATAGCAGTGAAGCCATTTATTTTACAACCCTGAAAAGCTGGGTGTCAGCCTAGAGAGAAGGCAGTAAAGACTGGCACACCTGATTTGGTGCAAAACAGTGGTTTTTGTATTCCTAATAACATTTCCCTGCTCCCTGAAGCCCTCGCTGGCTGAGTTCTTCAGTGAGGTATAATCTTTCCAGTTAGCTAATATAGGTCCCTACTCAAATTCCCCGTGTCCCTGGGGATTCAAGGATCTTACCCTTTTCTAACACGTGGGCCCAGCCCAGCAGTTACTAGCAGTGAGCTAAGGAAGACAGGAGCCCAGTGCCTCCTGCTTATCTATGATCCATTGATGAACTCAGTATGCTTTTCAGACTGAAGATGGACATCATGATTTATTTCTTACAGTAGCAGTAGGGGCCTGGGAAGAAGGTTGGGAGGCCACACTTCATGGAAAATACTTTAAGTTTAGGAAGATAG
>NW_021604567.1:19470310-19471471 GCF_004785775.1 Grammomys surdaster | reverse complement strand
TGTGTCTGTGTGTGTGTCTGTGTGTGTGTCTGTGTGTGTATCTGTGTGTATGTGTGTGTGTGTGTCTGTCTGTCTGTGTCTGTGTGTGTGTGTATGAAACCTAGAGTTTTCTGCACACTAAATAAGCACTCCACTCCTGAGCTCTAACCCTCTCCCAATGTGAATGTAAACAATGTTTCAGGACTGGCCGCTTGAAAATTCAGTTGGGGCTTGGGCTCAGTTGGAGGAGTGCTTGCCTAGCATGCACAGAGCCCTGGGTTCGATCTTCAGTGTGCCACAAACTGAACACAGTGGTATAAGTCTGCAATCCCAGCACCCAGAAGATTGAGGTAGAAGAATAAATTCAGGGTCATCCTCAGCTACACACAGAGTTCAGTGCTTAGCCTATATAAGACTGTTCTCAACAAGGAGGAAAAACTAAAGTGATATGGTCATGTAACCCTAACCCTGATTCTCATTTCACTCTACTTTTTAATATGAAACATAAAGTATAAATCTGGGTGTGTTGGTGCAAGTCTTTAGCCCCAGCACTTGGGAGGCAAAAGCAGGCTGATCCCTGGATTCAAGGCCAGCCTGGTCTACATAGTGATTTCCAGGACAGCCAGGGCTACACAGAGAAACTCATCTATCTATCTATCTATCTATCTATCTATCTATCTATCTATCTATCTAAAGTATGATCTTTCTTATTGACAGTGTGTCTTAGGGAGGCTTTTACAAAACAAAACAAAAATACCTTAACAAAAAGAAATTTAGGGGAGAAATGGTTCATCTTAACTCACAATTCCACATTACAGTTTATTATTGCAGGGAAGTCAAGGCCGGAACTTGAAGCAGCTAGTCACCCAGAGTCCCAAGCAGAGAGAACATGCACACATGCTTACTGCTCAGCTTGCTTTGTGTACCCATACAGTCAGGACCCAAACCCAGGCACGGTGGTCTTGGTCTTCTCACATCAGTTAGCATAGTGAAGACCAACCTTCCACAGATGTGACCACAGGGCCACAGGCCGAGCTGATCAGGACAATCCCTCGCTGAGCCTCTTCCCAGATGATTCTAGATGGGGTCAAGCTGACAACTAATACCAACACCAGAGGCTGGAGGATGGCTGTGCAATAAAGAGCCCACATCACTCTTTCAGAGACCAGTTGCCAGCACCCA
>NW_021604567.1:19464364-19470210 GCF_004785775.1 Grammomys surdaster | reverse complement strand
CAACCACCACACAGTGTGTTCTAAACACTTTGCAAAATCCTAGCACATATTGGGATATTCAGATGTTTGTGCAAAAGAAAAGAAACAAAACATGCATATAAAAATACTAAAGGCAAATCCAGAGAAAGTGCCTGTGTGAACTGGTGACATAATTCTAGGCTTCAGAGAAGAACATTCCCTATGTGGTCCATCCCCCACCCCACAGTCCCCTGAGGCTAGGTTTCATTATATAGCCATGGGTAACCTGGAACTCTCTATGTAGACTAGGCTGGCCCTCAAACTCACAGAGATTGAGCTGCCTCTGCCTCCTGAGTGATGGGATCAAAGGTGTCTACCCCCATACCTGGCTCTAATTCAAACATTTATACATTGGTAAACTTGGAAAAGTATTTTCACACCATCCATTTTTTAAAATAAGATTACAGGAGGGAAGCTAGACTATTTCATATAGTCCTCAGCTTAAAGTTTGCAAAATCTAGTTTTTGCTTCTTTCTCTTTTTCTTCTTCATCTTCTTTTTTTAAAAGCTTTAAACTTATTGACCTCAGTATTTTTGCTACATCCATTGCTAGGATCAAATCCTTATACTTTTCAAAAGCATTCCTTTAACCTGAGGTCAAAACCAATGTGAAATATGAAGAAGTTATAAAAAGACTGAAATCTAGAACAGCCATAACCCTGATGTACTTTATCCAAATTTTTACAACTTTGAAGTGCTCTGGCTGCAGAAAGAAGGCAGGGTTTTATGTTCCAGCCAGAGGAACCAAGCACAAGAAAAAATGAAACGGTATCATTTCTCAATTTCGTAGCCGGCTTCTCAATCCAAAAACATGAAATAAAATAAAAAGAAAGAAAAGAAAAGTGGGGGAAAGCAGACAAGCAGAGCCAACAAAAAATAAACTGTTGCCATTGTTTGCTTAGAAAACAATTCCTTGAGATCTCTTTTTCCCCCAAGTGGGGGAAAAATCATTTTCTCAGTTTACCTTCTAGAAGAAAAATTTATACAACCAACCACCAAGTAAACCCAGACAATCCGTGCACTTAGGGCTGTGGGGGCCATGCTAAGTAGCTCACTGCTGGCATAGTTTACTGACTGACACTGTCTGATCATGTTCAACTTCTGTAAGATTCCCAAGGGCATGGGGCTAGAGAGGTGACTCAGTGTTTAAGAGCACTGGCTGCTCTTCCAGAAGATCCAGGTTCAGTTCCTAGCACCCTCATGTCAGTTCATAACTGTCTAGTTCCAGGGGATCTGACACCCTCATACAGACATACACGCAGGTGAAACACCAACCAGTGCATGCAAAATAAATAAATACAATTTAAAAAAAAGATTCCTAACTGCATCCCACCTGGATGACCAGAGTGAGAGTTCCAGTAAAGAGGATGGAGAGAATCGGCTCCTGGAAGACTGATATCCAAGCACAGAGACTTGTCTGGTGGAGGGAGAGCAAGAGGATGACCATATCCACAGTTTGTCGGAAGGTCAGTGTGATGGCATTTCCTTGCCACTGGCTTTGAGCTGGAACTGTGTGCTATTTCCAACTGTGGACCTGGAGGAGCCTTGCATGCTTCAGTTTGTAAAGCATCTCGTCAATACCCACAACGTCCAAGGAAGAGAAGCCCGTGGGAAAGAGTTGCCACACAGAACTGCAGTAAAGCAAACCTGTGCCAGTCACTACCACTGCACCAGTACGGAGCCCAGCCTCGCTGACACAAGATCACAGTAGCAGAAGTAAAACTGATGCAGTGGGGCCCCGGAGAACTGGGGACCTGCTATAGTGCCCCCAGCCTCTGTGTTTACCCCACATGGGCTGCGAGGGTTGCTGTTCTGTGTCAGGTAGAGAGGGACATCTGCAGTGTCTGCTCTGAAACAGCTTGTTTCTCTTTGGAAACGCCTCTCTGCCGGCCTCTGAAACCATTCCCATGACCTGCCCTGCTACCAGGACAGACCCAGGCATAGGCGTGTGATCCAATGATGGAGTCCACATTGTGGGATGGAGCCGAGCACTTGGTGAGCGTGGGGGTCTTTTCTCCCACATCAAAAACATTAAAGACACCTGTAAGTCTGACAGCATTTCCATCTAGACGGATCTGGGGAGTGGGGGCCTGGGGGGGAAGTTTGTTCAAAAATAAAGTCAACAGGGTTAAAAAAGCGAAGACAAGAGATAAACAGAGGTAAAGGGACAACAAATAGCCAGCTGAGCCGGGCAGTGGTGGCGCACGCCTTTAATCCCAGCACTTGGGAGGCAGAGGCAGGCGGATTTCTGAGTTCGAGGCCAGCCTGGTCTACAGAGTGAGTTCCAGGACAGCCAGGGCTATACAGAGAAACCCTGTCTCGAAAAACAAACAAAAAAACAAAAAAACAAAAACAACAACAACAAAAACAACAAATAGCCAGCTGAACGCCAGCAGCTCTCTCTGCTTCCTAACTGGATGCCCTGCCACAACGGACTGCACCATCAAACTGTGAGCCACATCTCGCCCCACCCCCAGCCACATCACCCCGCCCATCTAAGTTGCTTTTGCCATGTACTTTATCTCTAGTAATGAGAAAAGTAACTAATATCTTGGTCCTGGTTCCACGTGTGGCTGTCACCAGCGGGGAGGGAAGAACAGCCAGAGCTAAAAGCATCAACTGCTCAATGTCCCACTATGCAGAATGAGCGAGAGAGACACTACTGTATCTGAGTACAATCCATCACAGGATCGAGCCTGTGGTACGTGACCACTAAAGATCAGGTGCTGTGTCTCTGCTTGACCATCACTTAGCTTTCCACTGGGCTAGGAGGCATCTTTTGACCTTCTGCTCTGCTCAAAAGCCAAAAGACTCCATGGTCCCTCTCGGTGGGCTCTTTGGTCACGAGCTGGGCAGGAACGTAGTAACTGGCAGCCCAGAACTAGTAGAAAACACCAAAATCTGGCATTCACATCCCTTGTACCAACTAAGCTGTTTAAGAAGCCATCTTCAGCTCTGGGTGGAAGCAGAAATAGTCAAGGCAGAGATAGCAAAGCTCTGTCACACGTGCTAACATTTTTAGAGCCAACAGCAGAGGACACCTGGCAGTGGAGCTCCCGCTCGTCATGAGGATCACTGTCCTGCCCAGTGTGAACATGGGACACAAGTGTGAGCTAAAGGCTACCGCTTGAGGACCTCTTCAATCCAGAGCCACTTGGCTGGTGACACAGAAAACTGGCTCAGTAGAGATTGGTTCATTGTGACCCTTGACCTCTGCATGTCCCGCCTTCCACGCACACTTCCTCCACTTAGCTGGAGGCCCCAGCTGAATACTACTTGGTCAGCCTTGTCTGGCCATCATCCCTGTCTCCTTTGAGTAAAAGGGACTAAAACGCGTTCCCCTCCCTCAATCAGTATCTCAGATGGTGTGGGGAAAATTTAGAGACCGCCACAGCGGTGCGGGTCCTAACATTCCGGAGGAATCCTATGGTTCCAGTGGCCTGGAGGCCTTGGCGGCGGCAGGCCCCAATGACACGAGGAAGTCCTTGGTTCCAGAAAGGTTTATTGTCATGGTGGATGGATCTAGGCGTACCCCCCCCAGAACTCAGGGCAGTCCCTAGTTATATAGGGAGGGAGAAAGGGGGAGGGTCTGGGGGAAAATGCTTAATTTGCTCTGCCCTCTGGCCTTCATTAGTATGTAAATCCCTAGGGCCTGAGGCCTATAGTCTGGCCTATGTGACTGAACAATGTAATTCTATGAAGACATGACTGTTTTTCAGGACCCTGGATTCTGGGGGGCGCCAAACTCCTGCCGGTACTCACGCAGAGTCTCGGGGTTCTAGGCACCTGCTCAACCATGACCCAGGATACCCTCACGCAGTCCCACAAGATGGAACCCTCAAAATAAACTATTGGTCAGTTCCTTCTGGGATGCTGGGAGCAAGATGAGGTGCACAGGAAGCTCCCATCTGCTGGTACATTTTGCCTCCGACGGCTTCTCTTTTCCACAGTACTTACTTAATAATTTTTAGGGAGAAAAAAAAAAAAAAGAATAAGCCACTCTTTGTAATGTCTAGAAAATCCAAACCTAGGAAATCTGGTAAATTTTGGATAACCATTGCAATATTTCGAGGGTCAGAGGTAACTATTGATGTGTTTATAAAAAGATAAAGAGATAAAGAGTGTGTTCTGTGGGGGTGTGGTGAGGTACGGGGGAAGGAGATGTCTTAGTGGGCCCATGCTGAGGCATCCCTTCCCCCTGAGCCACACAATATATAGTATAGAATAGAATAGAGTTTATTTAGGGCATGGGGAGAGGAGTTAAGAGCATAGTAGAGGCAGAGAAAGGGAGAGAGTAGAGGAGTAGAGGCCGGCCATGAGCACGTGGAGAGAGGGGGAAGGAAAGGAGGAAGGGGTGAGGGGACAGAGGGATCAAGAGAGCAGGAGATCAAGAGAGAGAGGAGGGGGTGAACAACCCCTTTTATAATGGGCCAGGCCTACCTGGCTGTTGCCAGGTAACTGTGGGGGTGGAGTTTAGACAGAATGCTAACAATCATGATTATAAAATAACATCTCCCAATTCTCTTTCAGCTTTATGTCATTTGCTAACAGAATTTCACATGTATTTATTCATAGATAACTATAGCAACCAAAGGTCAAATACTTGAATGTCAATGCAAGTCAGGAAGGATTAAAGGATTGAGAATGTCTCAGGGGCTTTGAAAACAGGCTGCATCTTCCAGGGTGAGGGAGCCACTCTCAGGCACAGCATGAGAGTCTTCTCTTCCCTTAGGGGAGCCTTTACCCAGTGCCATCTTTGAGTCAGGTGTTGGGAGGCACCAAGCAATCTGGTGATTGCTGGAGCTTGGAGCCTGCACGGGTACCCGAGGCACTTGGGCACATTGCAGCAAGCCAGCCCAAGATGAATCACTCCAAAGCATTGTATTAGCCACAGCCTTGAGTGTAGATGAAGGGAAGAGGTGGATCTCAGTAGGGCAAGCACACTGCACCCACCAAGGGGAACTGGGCTGCCCTCATGCCCATACCCAGATTGGCTGCTGTTATAAAGCTAGCACATGGTACCACTCTGACAAACATGGAGAGGGCTAGGATTCTCACCTACTGAGGTAGAAGTAAACTGTGTCACGATTCCTTTAATGAAGCTGTGAGGAGCTTGTGGGGTCGAGGAGCCAGCCTGCGGATCCAGCAGGGAGGCTCTGCCAGGGCACATCATGGCCAGGCAGCAGGTTGTTGCAACATTGTTTCTCAGAAGTTATTAGTAAGGCTACACTGCGGGGTAAGAGATGAACCGTCTATTAGCTGGGCTCCAGCAATGCTTTGATTAGGGACTTTGTCATCTGAATTGATCCTGGGGAGATGAGACATGGGACAATCATTTCTTAGACAAATTTCTCAACACACACATTTCTTTCTCCCATCAGGTCCCCAGAGGTGGCCTCTATCACTTTTCTTGTTTATTTAATCCCAGAGGTGTCATTTAATGACAGCAATGCCTTGTCTGCACAATAAAAACTTCATTTCCATGGTTGCTTTTAAAATATGCCCACAAAGGACTGGAGAGATGGCTCAGAGATTAAGAGCACTGACTACTCTTCCAGAGAACCCAGGTTCAATTCCCAGAACCCTCGTGTCAGCTCACAACTGTCTGTAACTCCAGGGGATCCAATACCCTCATACAGACATGCATGCAGGCAAAACACCAATGCACATAAAATAAAAATAAATATTTTTTCTCCTTAAAAGAAAAAATGTGCCGGGCGTTGGTGGTTCACCTTTAATCCCAGCACTTGGGAGGCAGAGGCAGGCAGATTTCTGAGTTCAAGAGTTCGAGGCCAGCCTGGTCTACAGAGTGAGTTCCAGGACAGCCAG
>NW_021604567.1:19424310-19464264 GCF_004785775.1 Grammomys surdaster | reverse complement strand
CATTGTCAGTTTAGAAACTATCCTGTTGTCTTGTTCACTACCAGGCTGCTCTGCTCAGTGTGACAGCTTGACCAGAGGCCCCGCCTTCTATCCAAAATCAAGCTTCTTCAGGCACTGGTCGCTGTATGCCACTGTGGAGTGATCCAAGGGGTGGGGGTGGGGAGTGGGGTTCTGCTGTGACATTACTTCAAGGAACAGTTTTGAGTGTTAAAAGGATGCTGGCAAAAAACCCTCCACACACAGAGGGCTGGTGAGACGGCCCAACAGGTAGAGATGCTTGCTTCTCGAAGCCTCGTGATCTGAATGACCTGGTGGCTGACAACCATCCCCAACTCCAGTTCAATCCTCGAATCCATGGTTGGAAAGAGAACCAATTCCCAAAGGTTGTCCTCTGATCTCCTCACCAGTGCTGTGGCACACTGGCTCACAGGATAAATACAAGTACAAAAGAGAAGGGAGAGAGTACATTATTCCTCTTAGATGTAGCAATATAAACAGGAAGTGTATTGTGATGGACTGAATAGAGGCTTTCCCAGCTGTCTACCCTGAAGCTTTAAATCCCAGTACATCCCACTGTGAGGATATTTTGAGACAGGGCAGGTAAGCAGATAACTAAGGTCAGATCACTTCACACAGGTCCTAACCCAGTTGGAATGGAGTCTTTCTAACAAGGAATTTGGACTGGCATGATCAGGGATGCACATTAAGAGAAAAAGGCAATGTGATCACCAGGGGTTGGAGGGTAGCCCAGCGGGAAGAGTAATTGCCTAACATGCTGGAGGCCCTAGGTTTGATTCCTCAGCAATGTAAACAACAGAAGTGTTGATCACCACCAAGAGGAGCCTAGAAAACCAAGCTGTCTACCAACATGAATGTACTTGATCTTGCCTGATCTTGAGAAAACCCAGCCTATTGATTGTGGACTGTTAGCTCCCAGTGTCAAGAAATCTGCTGTTTAAGGCCACTTTCTGTTGCTTAACACCCAGTTTCTGGTATTCTACTATGGCAGCTGTAGCCAATAATACATTTGAACAAAACAGATCTGTATTTAAACCATTGCTAGTTTGTTTTCAGATCCAAGAACAAGACTTTTGGGGAGAGGCATTGGAAACTAAACCTGGGGCGTAAGGCACACTAAGCTCTCTACTGAGTCCTACCACAGCCTTCGTTTTGAACCTTTAATTTTGGGTCAGAGTCTAAGTTGCTCAGGCTGCCTTGAACTTTGGAAGTCCAGGAAGGTCTTTCCATCCTCTTGTCTCAGTCTCCCAAGTAGCTGGGATCAGGTCTTCAGCACTGGGTGCTCTGGGCAACATAAGTTCCTGGCATGAACTCTGAAGCAGATGTGTGTGAAATGCTTTTAGATTCTCTTCTGGTCACAAACCAGAAACAAAACAGTGTAGCAGAAAAAATCCTCAGGATTGAAGCCGAACAGTGGTCTAGATCCATAAATACTTCTGTGTTTCTTACAATGTTAATACCCAGTCTGTTTTGTTACACTATGGTGAAGGCTTTTTCTAATTTCCTAAATCATGAGCACACATATTGTGGTGTGGCTGGGGTACCAAGGTCAGCGAGGTCAGCTGTAGCACAGGGTGCACATGCTTGAGGTCTGTCCTGTGGCAGATGTGATGTGAAGATCAGGTGATGGGCTAGCCGGCGGCAGATGTCCTAGGAGATGCCATGCTGGCCCTAGTGGTAGGGGTTGCTAAGAACAGATCCAAGTTTAGGTTCAAGGCACAGACCTCTTTGACTAACGGGAGAGGTGTCCCGGCACCCTGAAGTTCCAGCTCAGGGGATGTAGCAGAGGGGATCCCTCTGCAGATGGAGAAGATGGATGAGGCAGGTCTGAGAGATGAAGTCCACCTGTGTACAAGCTGAGCTTGAGGGCTATAAGGACCATTCAGGCTGTCCAACAAGCTGGTGGCTGCAGTTGGAGATCAATGAAATGGTTAAAGGGTAAACCTGGGTCAAGTACATTGGTGAGTTGAACAGACATGGAAAGGGAAGAGCATCAACACCCATTAGGCAAATACGGTTTCTGAGACACCACAGTCATCAGGACATAAGCAGGGCTAGGGCATGTCTGCAGCATCTCTTTGGGATTCTGGGCAGTGTATGTAAGACTTAACAAAGCACAGGCTGAAAAGGATTCCCAGATGGGGCTGAGGGGGCACTGGGGACCTCGGCAGCACTCTCATCAGAATGCTAAGGATGTAACAAGATGAGATCGCAGAGGGAAGGAGGAAAAAAGAGAAAGAGTGGCTCAGAGTGCTTTTGTGTTGGTTTTCAAACCAAGCAGAAAAGTAGGTGTAATGGCTATTCCTGTTGTCAGCTTGACTGCATCTGGAATGAATACAATCCAGAATTGGAGTGCTCACTTGTGATCCAGATCTTGAGGCTGGAATCCAACACAAGTTTCTGACCTGGATCTTGGCATGGAGATCTTGAGGCATCATGGCTATGAAAAGTTTAGGCCCAAGCAAGGTAGTACAATCCTTTAATCCCAGGAGACCGAGGCAAGGAGATCTGTGAGTTCAGCCTGGGACAAAACAAGTCCCAGATTCAGATGTGGTGGTACACACCTTTAATCTGGGTCAAACCTTTGCTGGAGACCTACTTAAGGGCATTGGAAGAAGGAAGGTTTGCTCTTCCTTGCCTATTTGCATTTACTTGCCAGCACATCTATTGGAATCTACTTCTACAGAAGAGAAGCTGAAACAACTAGCCTCGTGGAACTAACCAACTACTAGATCCTTGGGCTTCCCATTCACAGCTTCCCATTGTTGGGTTAGTTGGACTACAGACTGTAAGTCATCACAGTAAATTCCCCTAATATATAGAGACACTACATAAGTTCTGTGACTCTAGAGAACCCTAATACAGTAGGCATATTTGAAAACAGCAAGGAAGAGCATTGAACACAGAAGGAAAACAGTGAGGGACAGGGCAGAGTCTCTCAGCAACAGCAGACAGCCTGAAAGGCTGACAACCTTTATGCAATGTTGGGCATGAAGACTGATTGCAAAGATTCATGCTTAGGACAGCCATTCAAAATGGCTACCTTAGAGAAGACTTAGGGAGAAAAAAAGAATGTATCAAGCATACCAGCAGGAACACCCCTCACTCAGCTGTTCCCAGGTCCTTACACAAGCCTGGTCCCTTCACAAAAGCTTTTAGGAAGGATAGCTTTCAGGGGCTCCCAGAAAGGTCTATGCGTACTGTGGGTACACCAGCACGGTCATCAGCATTGGGTCCTCAGCAGATCTTCAGTTCATGGCAGCTCACCCCTGCAGTCGGCTTTCCCCACTGCTCTTCATTAGTTCCTTGCCATTTTCTCTTCACAATGCTCCCTCTGTGCCTTTGGGGAGGGTAGAGAGAATTATGATACAACCTCACATTCTGGCTTTGAACTCACAGGAATCCTTTTGTCTCAATTCCCCAAGGGCTGGGACAAGCATGAGCGACCATGCCTGCCCTGCCCACCCCCATTATTTTATGTACATTGGTGTTTTGACTGCATGTATGTCTGTGTGAGGGTGTTAGATCCTAGGTCCTCTGGAACTGGAGTTACTGACAGTGGGTGCTGGGAATTGAACCTGGGTCCCCTGGATGAGCAGCCAGTGCTCTTTACCATGGAACCGGCTCTCCAGCATCACCAACCCTCTACTTGTAGAGGACCAGAGTTTGCTTCCCAGCACATATTTCAAGAGATCCACAACCACCTGTTGTCAATCCTTCCTCTGGCCTCTGCAGACACCTGCACTCATGTGCATATACAGATAAATATAAACCTCTTAAAAAGTTAAAGTGTGTGTTTTTAACTGCTGAGCCATGTCTTGTTCTTCAAATTTTCTTGTAATATTTTTAGGAGTTAAACATTCCTAATCAGAAAACCTAAAATCCTAATGTGTGTGTGTGTGTATGTGCGTGTGTCTATGTGGGAGGATGCTAGGAACCTAAACCAGGGCCTCAGTGCCTGTTGGGTAAGCACTCCACCATTAAGCTTTCCCCAACCTCCAACTCAGAATTTCAAACTTTTACAACACTGATATAGTTTTGGATTTGAGGCTTTGAGGTTAAGGAGTCTCAACTGGACAAAGGCGATGCAAGCATTAAATCTGAAACATTCTGGTCCCAAGTACCCTAGATAGAGGATACTAGACCAATATATTTCACTTCTCCCCTCCAGTGTGTGTGTGTGTGTGTGTGTGTGTGTGTGTGTGTGTGTGTGTGTGTGTGTGTGAGATGTGGCTAGTTTATAAAGAACAAAGGCAGACCAAAACAGCTAGTCAACTGTGTTGAATCCTGATTGTTCGCTGTAGCAAAACTGAAGGAAACTTTGCACCAATAAGATCAATCTGGCTTTTGAATGGAGAGCTTGCAAATCAGACAGACCCTGTTCGGTCAATCAGCCTATTCAAAAGTACCAGTTACAGTGCAAAGGAGAGAGCAGAACTGAGAACTTTTAAATACGCTAAAGCTTCACTGAGCCTCAAAACCAACAGGCTGCTTGGTTGTGAGACAGGGTCTCAGTACAGCTGCTAATGTACAGATCACGGAGCCTGACTAACCCACACTGTGTGCAAGGACAGGCTGAGTCTGTAATCTAGGCTGGCCTCTAACTCACTGTGCAGTCACGAGGGACCAACATCATCCTTAGCCTCCACCTACAAATTATAGGGACTACAAAGGTATGTCCCTATATCCTGCTGACTTAAAAAATTACTACCCTTTGGAAAGTAAGTCTACAATGTAAATTTTTAATAGTGACAATATAAGGCCAGCATTTAAGTTCTAAACACATCATTTATCTGACCAGGCGGGACTACAATTTCTACCATCCTTTCAGAGTGAAAATTCCGACCTGACAAAGCCCAAAAGAAAAATTTCACTTAAGTGGAATCAGGAAGTGTGTCTCCACAGTACTCAACATCATCTGATAAAATAGGATAGTGGTCAACACATTTGTATTCACAGTTTTCTTCAATATGCAGGGAATGATACAATGAAGACATTTTTACAATATTTATTAAGATAACAAATTTATAAATTCAAAGACTCAGAGGCACATAGTTTAAAAGGCCAATACCATGGGAACAATGAAGTCAACACAGAAAAGTAAGAAGATATGAACAATTACAACCAATACAAGATTTTTAAAAGCCACATTCCCCCCAATGAACATGTCATAGGAATCATCCTTCAAAATTACCATGATAAAAAGTTATTTCCTTCAAAGAAAAATAATTCTTTCCACCTACCGAGTCTAGAAAATCCTATTTACAATCGACTGTCCAGTCTTTCACCAGTATTATGGCCTCCTCTAATCTGCCATTAGAAGTATTGAAAAGTTTATAGCTATCGTATTTACAAATGCACATAATATTTAAATTTGCTCTTCACTGAGAACAACTGAATATATACTTAATCCAATCACAATACAAATGCTTTAGTGTTGAAATACATCTTGTAGGTACAGGTGCATGGGAAGAGGTGTACTTGGAAGTATGTTGTTTCTGAAGGATTACTAGGCCAATAAGTCTGAGAAAACTCAAGGTAGTCACAAAACAGGTCTTTGTTGATGAAGATTTAGTTTATTTGTGTTTTAACTGGACACACTAGGCTTCTTCAGTCAGTCAACTTTCACCACACTGTATATTTTGGTGACAAACCAAAAGCATGCAAAGAAGCCAATTGTTCCTAGAAAAGAAAAAAAACAAAATAAATCCCTTTCAAAAGAAGTTCATTACTTTACACCAAAAAGCCCACATGTAAAATGACCAGTTCTTTAAAAAAAGAACAAAACTTTTAAACTCTTGTGGGACAGGAATATAACACAGCTCTGTGAGCTGTTTTGAAGAATATAAAACCGCTTAAATTCCTTACCCAAAAAAAAAAACATTTAGAATTTCTTACAAGATTATCCAAATTTTCCATAATACATATTATCCACACCCTTTTTTTTTGAGACAGGATTTTTCCGTGTAGCCCCGGCTATTTTGGAGCTCACTTTTCAGACTGGCCTTGAACTCAGAGATCTGCCCACCTCTCCCTCCTGAGTGCTAGGATTAAAGGCATGTGCCACCACTGCTTGGCTCTTTTCCCTTACATGCATCACTGAATTAAAAATGAAAAGTAGCTGGGCAGTGGTGGTGCATGCCTATAATCCCAGCACTTGGGAGGTAGAGGCAGGAGGATTTCTGAGTTTGAGGCCAGCCTGGTCTACAGAGTGAGTTCCAGGACAGCCAGGACTACACAGAGAAATCCTGTCTCGAAAAACCAAAAAAAGTATGTCATACCATGGTTCTCATTTAAGATTTTGTTTTAATCACAAAATGGAACTGCTACCATTTTTTGCCAGAGAGACTGACAGGATAATTAGATGGACATTTCAAAATATAGTTGCTAGGAGTTAGCAGTATTCAATGTGTTGTAGTAAGAGAACCCAGAAGTGTCTGCAATATATGCAAGTGATGTACATAGGGTAAGAACAAAGACACCCAGCAGAGAGGCAGGCAGTCGGGTACAGCACAGCACTCAGCTGTAACACTGTGTGTGGACAAAGTTAACCACATCTCTAAGCCCACTGTTTCTTTTGTAGTTGGAAGTGGGCTTGAACACAGCCTCCCAAGTTAGCAAGCAAGCATTTACTGTACCACTCAGCTGCGCACACATAAGTCAGTCGCTCGCTCTCCCCCCCTCTTTCTCCTCTCTCCCCCTCCCTCCCTCCCTCCCTCCCCTCCCTCCGTTCCCCACCCCCCTCTCTCTTGCATGCACACAGATGCACACAGCCTTCTTTTTTTCCTAAGACGGTCTTTTTTATTATGACCATGTATAGGGGTGTTTAGTGTAGAGAACAGAGTGAGTTTTCTCCTTCCTCATTGGTTCTGAGGACAAGACTTAGGCTGTCAGGCTTGAGCCCAAGCGTTTCTACCCTGAGGTACTTCACCAGCCACAAACAAAGCTCTTTATGTGACGATATGGCAGTGGTTGTAAACCTTTGGGTCAGGTATGAGATAGCCTACATATCAGATATTTACATTATGATTCATGACAGGAGCAAAATTAGTTATGAAGGAGCTATGAAATACTTTTATGGTTGAGGGCCACTATAACATGAGGGACTGTATTAAGGGGTCACAGCACCAGGAAGGTTGAGAACCACTGCTACGTAAAATCGTGCAATTGAATGTGGCAGTATGAAAAAAATGGCAGCAGTAATGTGCAATGAGCAACAACGACTTCAAGATCAGCACTCCATGAGTCTGAGCTGTCCCAGCAGCACTCATCTGTGCTGGACCACACTCGCCGCAGCCTCCAACACAGAGCACGCTCACAGCGTCACACACACCCAGCCTCCAACACAGAGCACGCTCACAGCGTCACACACACCCAGCCTCCAACACAGAGCACGCTCACAGCGTCACACACACCCAGCCTCCAACACAGAACACGCTCACAGCGTCACACACACCCAGCCTCCAACAGAGCACGCTCACAGCCCCAGCCTCCAACACAGAGCACGCTCACAGCGTCACACACACCACCACGCCACACGCCACAGTGAACTCTGCCTCAGACACCCAGCTCAGATTCCAGATTGCAGCAGATTCAGTGCCTTTAATGTAACAGTTATTTCATTGTGAAAAACAAAGACCTTTATTCTTTTCTAACCATTATTTCTCATCATATATCATATAAGTGGATCTTAGAAGTACAGCATGTTAGACCAAGCGCATCTAATCATTAATCAAATTTGCTTTTTTAGACATTAGACTAGAACAAAGAAGTAATTTCAGACAGTAATCTAAATCTTAGGCTAGAACAAGGAAGTAGACTTCAGACATGAAAATGACTTTGGGCTAGGACAGGGAAGTAGGTTCAGGTATTCTGGTCATCCTGTTAAGCCCTTAGAAACAGTGATCATGGAGTGTTTATGGAACTTTGTTTATTGCCTTGCTTGTTCCTTGACTATCTGCATCTATTGTATTGCTAGTTCCTCATCCTAGAACTGACCTTAATATTTGTATGTAATTAAAAGGTTATAAAAGCAAAAAGGAGGGGGGGGATGGGATGGGGTTTTCTAGGGAGGGGAAATGGGACGGCATCTGAAATGTAAATAAATAAAATATCAAAAAGAAGAAAAAAAAGATTCCATTTTTATTATTTTTAAAATCATGTGTTTGTGCATGGGCATGTACAGATGCCCTATGATACGGGGAAGTTAGAACTACAACTGCAGGTGGTTGTGAGACCAAACGTGGGTTCTAGGACCTAAACTCAGGTCTTTCTGAAAGAGCAATACATGCTTTTAACTACAGAGCAATCTCTCTGGTCTCTACAAGTTATTTAATCTTTAATAAATGGTTAAATTATACATCAAACAATTATTTTAAAATAATGTTCTTTATTATTAATCAGCAAATGTTTAATTTGTATATCTATTTTAAAACTGTAAACCAGGGGGCATGGAAATGTCCTCCAGTGGAAAAGCTTAAACTACACTTGCACTGAGTGAGCATAAACTCGGACTTTGCTCTACAGGAGCATGTATTGCACTGTAACACTCCCATCACAGTGTGAACACTGGAAACTATTGTAAACCTGTTTAACAAATAAACTACTTTCCTTAGGAAATACTTAAGAAAAAACTCTGGGAAATGCCCAATATGTAGGGTACAGACCCATACATACAAAGACCCATAGGGCCCCTGTGAGAGGCTTCTTTCTGTTTAATGTCTCATCTGGTTTTCATCATTGTTTTAAATGTAATACAAAAAAAGTACTCAAGATTTTCTAAATATACAAAGATTTGGGACAGATCTGGGAGGTTATTAATGTGACTATATTCATCCTTACGCTGCACGTGTGTTGAGGACTGGTTATGTGTGGGCTGTGTGTTGGTGGAAGGGCTCAAGATCACCTTTTGAATCAGTAAAAGGCTTGGGAGAGGTCAGGCGTCATGTCACAGACCAAATGTTGACAACAGAAGCACTCATCACCGCCCCGGAGCCTAGGGAGCACGGAGCATAGCGCCCATTCTGAAAAGGACCTTTCCTAAGATTACAGGGAGTTACTTCTGTAGAGTGAAAAATTATAGATACTGGGTATATAGAATTCTTTTTAGACATATAAAATATTCTTTAGGCTTTCTTTATAAAGACATGGAGAAACCAAGCCATGAAACAAGAATGTGGACAGGCTAGTTACGGGAACTGGCTAGAATGCAAGTTAGCTAGCTGGGAACCGAGCTGAGAATCGCAGTGACAGGGCAAGGCCACAGTGACAGGGCAGGACCACATTCTTGATAAAGATAAGCGTACAGAGAGTTTTCACCTGATCCTGACTCATGTAGGTTGGGTTTCTTTGGAATGTTCCACTATTTTTATGTTATACCACCCTAACAACCCCTCATCCCCCTCCCCATTCCTTGGTTTGTGTTTTTCCCTTTAAAAACCCCTCTCAAACTGGCTGTCGGGGTCAATTCAGCTCCTGCATGGGCATACGAATTGACCGGCAGCTAGCTGTCATATGCCCTAATAAACCTCGCTATTGCTCCAGTACACAGTGTCTAGAGCAGATTACTGGGTGGTCGTGACTTTCTGAGACTTGAGTGAGGGTCTCCCCTCTGCGGAGGTCTTCACTTCTGTTGTGTAAACAGATTGGCTTTAAATAAAAAATGGTCAGTTTGGAATTCTCAAGCACACATAGGCTCAGCTCATTTGGGAAAAAAAAAACAACAACCCATGATGCATTTGGAGTGTGGCCCGTGCCCCCCTACAAAGGAAAGGACTTGAGCATCCGTAAAGCACTGCTGGTTTATAGGTCATGGAGCAGACCCAGGGTCTGGGATCTAAACTATCACAGGGCACCAAGATACAGATCTAAGCCTGTCCTGATGATGTGTGACCTTGATTCTGTTTTTGCATTTCACTCTCCTAAGCTGCAACTATACCTGGACTGATGACTCAATAAAGGGGTAGCAGGTAGCAGAAACATTCATAAGGGAGAAATAAATTTATAAAAACTTATTGAAAATCATTTATGTCTTACCTGTAAAAAGGAAGAAGATCAAAACCATTATCATAGTATAACCAAAGTACAGGATTGTGCTTGCTGTTCCCGTGATTTGCAGTTTCGAAAAGAAGTAGTGGACAGCATACACAAGGAAGTAGACGGCGGTGAAGCCGCTGGTGAGGAAGGAGCGCCACTGCCAATGGTAATCCTAGCGGAGAGGGACACAGAGTAAGAACTGCTGCTTAGTGTCAGACAGCACGGGCGAGCAGCCACCAAGCCGTGCACTCACTGCAAGCCCCAGCTTAACGTCTGCCACAGCTCCAGAGCTGGCCGACTGACTGTGCATATTCCCACTTCATTAGGGGCGCTAAGAGGCTCACTTGTATTTCTTGTATAGCTACCTAAAATCTGGCTAAACATCTGTGAGAAAATATTCAATAGTTTATGACTAACAAAGAAGCAAACAATATTTGAAAGGTTATAATTCTGAAGGAAGAACAATGTACAAAACGCTTTGATGGTTCAAAATTAATATTCATTTTATTAAAGTTCAGTCAACTCTACATGACAGCAATTTTCTATCAAGGCCTGGCTGAGATTTACTTTCAATTACGACTCATATAATTTCAACAAGGTAGGTGGTTAAGACACAGCTATTCTTGCTTTTTACATAAAGTGGTTTTAGCACAAAAGACTGGACATGCTAGAACCTTAGCAATCATTCTATCTCTGATACAGCGATGTTATCATTGTGTTGTTGCCAT
This sequence comes from Grammomys surdaster, assembly GCF_004785775.1. Taxonomy (NCBI): domain Eukaryota; kingdom Metazoa; phylum Chordata; class Mammalia; order Rodentia; family Muridae; genus Grammomys; species Grammomys surdaster. Next base: position 19,453,483 of record NW_021604567.1, on the reverse strand, counting down.
AAACTATAACTCATTACAATTCGATCATTGACTCTTTTCAATGAACTCTGTTTATCTCTATTTATTTGTGTGTGTGTGTGCGCATGTGCGCGTGTGCACGTGTGTGTGCACGTGCGTGTGCACGTGTGTGTGTGTGTGTGTGTGTGTGTGTGTGTGTGTGTGTGCGCACGCGTGCCTGCCTGCCTGAACCTGTACCACCTATGTGCTGGTGTCTAAGGAGGACAGAAGAGGACGCAACATCCCACTAAGCCACTCTCCAGTCCCCAACTATCTATTCTTACCAATTATTATAGAACCTAGAAACATCTATAAGAATATTAATTTCAAATCAGTAATAAAAATCAGCAGTGAAAATTCAGCACAGTATAATATTTTTGGGAAATTAACATTTTAACGTCTTCACTAATAATCTTTAAAAACTTTTGATTTGTGAATAGAGGTCAATTTCTTTGATAATAGACATATACATAGAAAAATTATCTCAACAATATTCAAGCTGAAATATGGCAAAGGTATAATACTACCTATAAATTAACATTGAATACTGCTAACACGTACCTCCGCACATAGGTGAAAATAGCAAAGAAGTATAGTTGCTTCCGAACATGTAATAACCAAAATGATAAACACCAGAAACAGGAAGCCAAACATGTAATACATCTGGTGTGACCTGTAATCAAACGTGTCAGGACACAATGATATAAATATTTTGACACAAAAAAATGACATATTGTTCATTCTATTTTCAACTAGGAAGGTTTCTTTTTTCTTTCAACAAATCAAACAAGGTAATTTTATGAAGAGGGCTGAGACAAGAAGAATATGGCAGCAATGCAGTCACATTTTAGCCTCCTGTTCAGTTAGACCCTGAAACCACTATTCAGAAAATGTAGCAACTATGTTCACCTACTAATGAGTCAGAAGTGTTTGATAAAAACACAATGGAAAGACAGTTAAACTAGGAAAGAAATCACATTAGCACATAAGGTTTTAGAATTGGGAAAATCCCATAGCTAGGGAAGAAAAATATTCTAACCGTTTATAAATCTCAAATTTATTCCAAGTTCATGCTACCTCAGATCTTGGCACAAGTGTAGTACATGTCCACATGAGTAAAGGTGAGTACAATGCACTACCCCTACTTAAACACAATACAACAGAGAGACTCAAACTACAATAATTCTTCACGGTGTGGTGGCACGTAACTTTTACTCTCGCCACTTGGGAGGCAGAGACACTCTATGAGTTCAAGCCTAGCCTGGTTTACAGAGCAAGTTCCAGGCCAGCCAGAGATACACAGAGAAGCACTACTTCAAAAAAAGACTTTTCCAGAGGAATGAGAAAAAGTGAATGCAGGTTCTGGGTGATTGTATAAACCTTCCAGGTCATGGAAATCAGCCTTCTTTCCAACCTCTAACCTCCTCCCATGGGCTGTCAGCTGCTTCTCTCTGCAGCAGTACAATTATGTAAGAATATGGGCTAGGGAAGACTTGGGCTGATATAATCACTCAACCTCCAAAAACTCATTTTCTTCTCTGGAAGATGAGGACAGAATCCTGAAAGTTGCAAAAGAATTAACAAGAAGAAATAAAGCCTCCAACGAGTGCTTGCTGTTATCATTACTTTTCCCAGAGAGACGACCTCATGTTTTGTTATTAGAGAACGATTTCCAACTGTAACCTACAAAACTCAGCAGTGGCTCTACATACAATGGTAGTGAGGATGAGAGGACTTTGCCCTCAGCTTACCAAATGCTATTCAGGATGAAGAAAAGCTGTATAAAGATGCAGCCAAAAGGCAAAATCCCTCCCATGATGATACCAGGCAAAGGCTTTGTGTAGAATGACTGCTCAGGAATCTGACGAGGAATCTGATTTGTTCGAACTGGGTGTTCAATGGCCTTTAGCCAAAAGAGAGAAAAAAAGAATTTGTAATTAAATAGCTGTTAAAAATATTTGGCACAGTTTTTTTCTTTTTCTTAGTTTCTATATTAATAATAAACTAGACTGGACACTGAAAGTTTAGTTACTTAAGTCATCAAACTGAAATATATCATTGGAAACAGTAAGTCAGACATTGCCAGGTACAATACTTGGTCAGCCTTCTGGGACAAGTCAAAGCTTTTTCTAGTACTTCTCTACCGACTAATGGTTTTATATAAAGCAAGAAATAGAATATAGTGTGTCATTAACAAGACAAACTCTGGATTTTAATTTTAGTTATATACTTACTCAAAGATATTAGTTGGTCCTGCAATTTATTTTTTATACGAGTAAGTGGGCAAGAATATCTTTACTCAATACCACCCCCCAATTCACTGCTTTAAAAACACAAGGAGGAAATAGTGCAAACAAAGAATAAAACCAAGGAAACCTATTCCAGGTGTGGTGGTGCATACCTGTCCTCAAAATTCTGGAGGTGGAAGTGGAAAACCAGGATATGGAGAACCTGTTTTTAAAAACCCAACATTCCCAGATCTTTTTTTTTTTTTTTAACTCAACGTGTCTTTAATTAATGAAATTTATCAAAGTAAAATTTACAATAAACAAGAAGGACCAAAGGGTTTCCAGAAATAACCTCATGGTAAGTAGGGTTGGGAAAAATCAGGGACAACAGATTTGGTAAACAACACAGTATCTAGGGGAATGTCAAATCTGTAGAAGCCTTGGACACAGAACTAGTCCTGGGATGCAAGTATTTTAACTACATGGATCTTGAACGCTGTAGCTTTTGAGGGACCTTAAGCTGTGAAGCCCAGATCTTAAGAGTAAGTTTATACCTCATGACATTTTTAAGGCATCTTTTAAGGCAGAATACTTTTACTCAGCTAAACCCCACCGAAATAAGTTAGCACCTATAAACTTACATTCTTCTTTTTTTTTTTTTAAAGATTTATTTATTTATTTTATTTATGAGTACACTGTCGCTGTCTTTGGACACACCAGAAGAGGGCATCCAATCTCATTATGGATGGTTGTGAGCCACCATGTGGTTGCCGGGATTTGAACTCAGGACCTCTGGAAGAGCAGTCAGTACTCTTAACCGCTGAGCCATCTCTCCAGCCCCAACTTACATTCTTCTTAAAGCCAAAGTATGCACCAATAAATGTCAAAGGCACAGATATGCAGAACCAGAGGGCCAAGATGGCAACCAGGGTGCCAAAAGGAATGGCTGCTGAAGAGCCTTCTCCCCAGAGGATTAGATTCATGATAAAGAAGTCAGCAAACACAATCCTGAAAGACAGAGTCAAACACAAATGAAGCAGGACAGTGCCCTATGATTTGTGTTACAGCATTAGCGACTTAGGTAGAGAATAAAAAAGGAGGTAGAATTTCTAAGTCACAGGTCACACATAATTTAAAACTTTACTACAAACTACAAAACTGCTTTTTCGGCTGCTTTGTCCAATTTAAACTCCAGCCAGCAGCTGCTGAGAGCTGCCTTTCTCTCCACACACTTCCATCACAGTTAGAGCTGTTGTAACCTGCATTTCTATGGACAACTGCAGTGAGCATCTGGCACTTGCTGGCTCTGCTATCACTTCTGTGCGTGCTGGCGAGGCCCCCTACTCACTGTTCATTTGGGCTGCATGTTTTTTCCGTTATTTCTATACTCTAGTCACTAATTCCTAGCTAAGCATTGTGCTCCCCTTGTGCTTTTACTGAATTTAAACATTTAAATGTGTGCAGTTATACTTCCACCAAGGCTCTGAGTACACTTCTCAATTAGCAACAACCCATGCCTCGGATAAACAGCACTTCCTATGATACTGCCACTCCACTACTGCTCAAAGCTTCCAAATATATTGTTTAGAACCAGGCTATTACTCATAAAATACATACTTTACACTGTTTTTCTATGCTGGGGATCAAATGGGAATCTATGCTACATCCTCACATGCAATATGTAGCATATATATGGATGTGCCCATCACAGAAAAAAAGCTCTGAGCAGTTGCAGCAAGCCACACCCTTGATGAATCTGAGGAGGGCTGTGAGAAATGGCCAGAGCAGGGCTGTGCAGGATGGGGGTGTGATGACCAGAAAGGAAGACACCAACAACCCTGATAATGGTTTCTAGATCTGAACACAGGAATGTCACTGTAAATTTCAGCAAACCAATGAGAAACAGTATCAATGACATCAGTTTACTCTCCAAATGTGTGCAGGGCAAATGAGAACAGGAGTGTAGACTGTTTTCTCAAGCACTTTTGCTGGGGATGGAAAAAATATTCACTAGCAGGGAAGATACTCATGGGAAGCTCTTTTTACGAGCTAAGAGAGCTAAGTATACGCCTAGGCAAAAGAGTCATCTGCACAGAACACATCAGCTGGAACAACAGGAGATGTCAGAGATTCAAGATGATTGAAAGGCAAGATCCTGAAGGAGAATGACAAGACAGTCTTGGTAAGCAGGTCACTTAAGGTTACAAAGGGGTCATTTGTTTCCGCAGGTCTATGAAGATGCTATTAGCACACTTTTATTTTTGGCCTGCCAGAGAACAGCCCCTGTCTGTCAGAATGACACTGTGTGTTCTTCATTGCAACTGATTGTACAGTGACCAGTTCCTATCTACCAGAAATTCAAAGATTACGCAAGATACTAGATGAGATCAGAAGCACTTCTCAAGAAAGCCAAGGGTGCTTTGATTTGTGGTATTTGTTAAGTTTTGGGACATGTTACTATACATAACTGAATATACCAAAATACTGGCAATACATCTGGCCTGCCTGGCCATCTTTCAGGGAGGAGCCTGTGAACAGATCAAAAGCTTAATGCAACCTTTTACGGCGGCAACATTCGAGAACAACTATGACAGAGACAGAAAGACGGTTTGCTGGGGGGTGCTAGCTAAGCTTTTCTCCCTCACATACTACTAAAACTTACTAACACTTACATGATTTCCCATATGTACATTTAGCATATGTTTACTAATATTCATGCTAACCCTTTTCAAAAATTAATGTTTTCTTAGGTACCTGACTTAGAGATGTAAAGGACTAAAATGGTTGGGGGAATAAGAGATGATCATTAAGAATTATTAAGAAATTCACTTACCCAGGACAAAGAAATGATGTCAATAAAACATTTGTTTTCCACTTCTCACCCCCAAAGGCTAAGGAAGGAAAAAAAAAGGTGTAAGCACAGATTTTTCTTTAAAGGAAACCAAGTGTCACAATCCAGATGTTTGTTAGGCAGACGGTGCATGGGCAGGTCCACTATTAAAGGCTAAGCCACCCAGGTCTGGTCCAACATAAACCCCTGTGTCAACACCGATGGCTGTGCCGGGCATGGAGACCACAGAGGTGGCTGCTGTTCACTCTCATCAGCTTCAGAACCTGTTCCACAAGCCTTGAGCCTGACTTCAACAAATCCCCACAGTAGTGTGAGCCTTCAGGGTCTCCAACACTGTGCTCTCTGCTGAGGTGGGGAGACAAGTGTGTGACATCAGGCTACAGCTCTCTGACAGACACATGTGCTTGTACAATTTTACTTTCCTCTGCTCCTCTCTTGTTTTTCTTCCATTTAAAAATTATCAAATCATGAGCTGTGCAGGGTAAAAAGTGACATTTCTTCTCTGATCCCTGCTTAGAGTCAGACGTGAAACTGGCTGACAAGTGTTTTGATTTGAAAGGAGTTTTACTATCATTTATAATCAAGTACACATGCTACTTACTCTAAAAGAAAATGACAGAACTAAATGAATGTAAATAAAGTTATAAACATACGTTTTTGTAGACTGAATTTACTGTTGATTTTAATAAACAACATAATTCCAAAATTCAAAGCATTTTGGTTTTTTTTTCAAGTTTATTTTATGTATGTAAGGGTCTTACTTACACATATGTATGTGCACTATGTTCATGCCTAGTACCAGAGGAAATCAAAACATGTTGGATCCCCTGGAACAGGAGTTACAGGTGTTTGTGAGCCACCCTGAGGGTGCTGGGAACAGAACTCAGGTCCTCTAAAAGAGGAACAAAGTGATCTTAGCCACTAAGTCACCTCTCTAGCAGCTCTTCAAAACATTTTTAAAGTACTAGCAACCCAACAGCAAGATACTGCACTCTGATTTACAGAAAGAAAAAAAAATTCCTTTTTTAAAACAAAGAGGTCTTCTGCTGGGGCCATATGATGCCACCTTCTAGTAATGTTCTTAACTGCTCAATGTGGTGCCCGACCTGCTGCCAGGACTTGTGAGGGATGGAGAGACATCAGTAGGAGAAGGTCTAGGAGGGAGAAATGAGTGGAGAGAGAAGTATAAATGAGCAGTCACTTGAGGAACCGAATGAAAGTCTCTGTGGCTGAAAATAAGGCTGATATGACAGGAAGAGCTCAAGTTAAAATACATATGGCTACCCAGATCCCATGTACTTCAGGAAAGAGCACAATAAGAAGAGTAAGAAAGAACTTGGGACAGAACCCTGAACTCCAACCACCACCACAAACAGGGCCCGACAGGGAATCAAGTCTAGCCAATATTCCTACTTCAGTCTGAGATCTCCCAACCCCTACCTTAAGGTCACCTGGCAACTTTCCAGTGTTTCACTGTAATTATTGTTCCTATCAGCAGATCACAGGCCTTCAGCATTCCTAAGCAAGGCCAACTGCTATTGTCTGACCTTGTCACACTAAGTCCTAGCCACCAACCACACCTGTGACTCTAACCCTGTACTCTCTAACTCTGCTTTACTTTTGAAGAGTAAGAGTGGAAGACACAGGGCTGGAGAGATGGCTCAGCAGTTAAGAGCACCGATTGCTCTTCCAGAGGTTCTGAGTTCAATTCCCAGAAACCACATGGAGGCTCACAACCATTAGTAATAGGATCCAAAGCCCTCTTCTGGTGTGTCTGAAGAGAACAACAGTGTACTCACATACATAAAACAAATAAATAAATCTTAAAAAAAAACCAACAACAACAAAAGAGTAGAAGACACATCAGTGAATGACATGAAGCATTACTTCCTTCAGGGATCCCCACACAGTGGCATCTTTGTTTAGTTTACGAATGTTAAACTGACATGCTGCTTTGCTTAACCCCACAGGCTGAAGCTTTACAAGAAAAAGGGGAAGAGGACAGCAGATGAGCAGCATCACAACCACTTATGCTACTGTCAAAGCATCTGGAGATAAATCTAGAACAGTCGCCCACATAACAAAGAAGCCACTCTTCAGGCTTGTCTCTAGAAACCTCTGTGACAGCTATCCAGGGAGTGCCTATTTGTGCCCCTCCCCCACCCAGATTCAGAACCACAATGGTGACAGACTCAATTCCAATCACTATGGCTTTTACTTACACTTGTAGAATCTGGCAGCAACATAGCCAGCAGGTGTGCCCAGTAGCACCCACAAGACCACAGCACATGTCATCAGGGCTCCTCGATTGGCAGGGGACAAGAATCCCAGACATGCAAAAACTAAGGAGTAAGCACCCAGAGTTTTAAATGTTATTACTTGGCTTCCTTTTTGTGAAATGATAGAATACTTCATATTACATGAACACGATCCTGCACAAAGTAAACGCTCTTGGGAATCTCTGGAGGGAGGCTACAACATTCTGTATCTAGGTAGTTCCTGATAAAATGCTAAAGCAGAACTCTACCTTAAGTGCTAACTCTGGGCTGAGTCCATTTGGTTCTCTGGTAACATCATGCTAAATAAGCCTCTGGCCCATTCAGGGGCTTATTCTCCAGGCCTACCTTCCTGCTTTAGTCTAATATTCTTATAGACCCTATCCCTACCTAACAAAGTTGTTATATCCCTCACATTAAAATAATACCAGCAAGTACTACTTGGTCTTCAGAACAAGCCTAGCAACCTGAGTGTAAAGCCTAAAGGTATGAATTGTGGCTTTCAAACTTACTCAGATGCCAGGCATTTAGAAATAAGTTATTCCTGTTATAAAATTATGCAATAATCTTACTAACAGACAGTAATTCCAGCACTGTTCACAGTGGCTCACACTGTGTCCCAGCACTAGGGAGGAGGAGCAGGGAAACCACTATGAGTTTGAGGGCAGCCTGGTCTACATACTAGGGTTCCAAGCTAGCTCAGGATACAGAGTCTCCCTGTCTCAAAAAACTAAAGCTAAACAAAAGATGACATACTCTATTAAATATTTGACCTGTATCCTAACAAGAGCGTATGTTTCCTAGAAAAACTTGAGATCTTCTGTGGATTTTCTCAGTAACGACACTTGCTACTTTTCACCAGTAGCTGGACCAAACAGGAAAAACCATGGTTTAAAAATATATACATAATACAGAAAGTTTATTCATAAACAGTTTCACTTACAGAAAAGAATAGGGAAAGAAACTGGAGTCAATGCAGCCCCAGGGAGGAGTCTCAGAGTGACCAGTTCCTCTAAAGATCTGTTTCACTGATAAAACTTTATGCAATAAAATCTCAGGATTCTCAGGTGGCTCAAAGAGACCCTGTAGTTATGGAACATTGCTAGAAAAATAAGTCTTACTTACTTCCCACATCTTCTACATGAGAAAACACTACAGAAACTTCCTGTCTCACCTTTAGTTCCTTATCCTTTCTACCCTGGAGGCTACAGCTAACATGGACTCTTAGCTGACTGCTTTTTCCTCAGGAGTTGAGCAGCCAAACTGAGTGGCACTGGCTCTAGACCCTGCATCTCTGTAGTCCAGTTCCAGCACTACAAAGGCTTGGCCTATTGGGTGCTGCATGAAGGAAGATACCCAGTCAGCCTCTGGCTGAATCTAACCTGCATCCTATGCTCTCAGTGTCAAAGCACACAGAATTTGAGAGTCAAAAGGGTTTTTTAGCAAAGCTACTTCACAAAGGAAAACTCATTTCCAAAAACTATTAGAAAAAATATTTTCTTAATCTTCATTTTAAAACTTACACAGAGTTACAAAAGTCATAATTAAAATCTGTGTTCCAGATCCTAGAAAGACAGACAGCAGCATCCCCTTTCTTGGAGGACGGAATATATCCCCATGAACTAGTTTCCAGCCAAATTCTTCCTGGGCATCCTCCTACAAAAAGAAAAAAACTCAGTTCAACATGTCACAGGGTAACATTTTTGTTTACCTTTAAATATGTTGCTACATATTTTTTCAAACTTATGTTAATGTGAGCATGGAGTATTAGACAGCTTTCTAGAATTGTTTCTAAAGGAATGTTATGTACTGAAGCCTACAGTCATCAGAAAACTGCCTACCACACACAAGGCCCTCCCTCCGTAAGATCCTCAGCACTGTCTAGACAAAACAGCATGGAGAAACTTTACACAGACAACAGGATTCCTCTGAACTGTGGTAGTAAGCTTGTTTGTACTGCCAGTCCAAACTGCACCTGCCATACACGGATATACTACATCACTAACTCTACATGGTTGTTTTAATAGATGTAATAAACAGAACTCTGTGAATCCTCAGTCTCCCAAGTCTCCTCTAGTAGATGAAAACTCCACCTCCCAACTACTCAGTCTCCAAAACCTCGAGTCATCCTTCTGCCATGCTTCACACTGTATCATGGCCACAAGACCTACATTTCCCTCCCTTTCGTTGTCAATTCCTAACATCTTACTTGGTCCCTGTCTGGTTACACTAATAGGCCTGCTTCTGCCCTGGTTCCCATTTAGCTGATCCTCAATACGAAAAGATTGTTGTAAGCAAAACTGAGTGGCTGGGCCAGAACCCTGGGTCACTCACCAACCATCTCTGGCTCTTATATTCTCTACAACTAACTGACCAGTAAGTTTTGTCTACATCCTGAACACCCCCTGGATGTACCTGTCCACTCCCCTCCATCCTGGGGAGATCTGCAACACTTTCTGCGTGGTCATGCACACACCTACATACACCTTTCAACTTGGCTTTTTTATTCTAATATCATTTTGAAGCTTCTTTTCACTCTGTATTCAGAGTTGGCTTATTGTTAATAAATATTTTGTATTCTACTATGTGGATATTTCATAATTTTTTAAATCAGCCACCTTTTAACTGCTTATAATTATATAATTTCTAAGCAAATATAACATGTCTACTGTTTGAAAAAAACAAACAAACAATAAAATCCATTGTGCCCAGTTTAATTCAAAAAACGAAATGCTGGGTCCAGGTATTTACAACGTGGAAGGAGGCCTTGTACTTAAATTGTCCACTGCCTGCATTCCCACTGGCCATCCAAAGTGTGCACACTCTTTCAATCACCCCACACAGGGATAAAGCCAAATGAATAAACAACTGTAATGTGTACTCTCTTTATTGGGAATGACATCAGATGGATTTTCTAATTAGAAGAATTGTATTATTAGTGTGACCATTTGGAGGTCAGAAGACAGCTTTCCGGAATGGTCCTGTTCTTCCGAATTGGGTTGACACCTGAACTCGGTTTGTCAGGCACACATAGCACACTAAACAATTTATTAGATGAGCTACCTCATGTTTTGTTATGGACTCATATTTGTTTTCTTATGTCCTTTGCCCAGCTAACTTCTTTTCAGATGAGCATCTACTTTATCCTAATACCATGTTTTGTCCACGTTCATATCCGTTAAGCCCTCCGTTTAGACTTGGTACACACAGAAAGGGTTTCCTTGCCAATTTCTACTTCATCTTTCTCTGAACTGTTGCCACTTACTAAGTTAATCTCTACAAAAATTGCTCCACTATAGATCTATTTGTGGCCAAGTGTTTTTGTTCATGACAAAAGTCTTTCTCAGTTCAATTAAGTACAGACTTCATTTTATTTATTTATCTATGGATTTTCTGTTTTTCTATCTTAGAAAAGCTCTCACATCTGAAATCTCTGAGGTGTCTAAAGACTAAATGAGATGTTTCTACTCACCGTAGAGTCCATCTGGTTATATCTGGCAATATCTTTATGTAGTGTGCGTAACATAATCATAGCTACCATTCCAGATAAGAAGAGGACAATAACCAAGGAATTCATTATGCTGTGGGAATAAGCACATCATGATGGAATTGCAGCTTAGTCACAGAGCATCATCAAAAATCTGTTAAAACAGCTAAACAGGGCCGGGTAGGGGCCATACCTTTAGCTCCAGCACTCATGAACACTAGTCACTGTGCTCAGTTATTATTATTATTTATGTGCACATGTGGTACTGCAGATTGATTTGAGGCCCACCCCAGGCAAGCCCCTTTCCATTAAACTACATATCCATAGCCTCTACAGTTGTTTAGTATAGAATCAGAATGACTTTTGTGTGATGAACATGACTCAGTTAACTGTTTCCAAGTCACTCCAATATATACAAGCACGGCAACAAAGGACTGGCTTGGACCTTCAAGACACTTACTGATGGGCAAATTTACAGTCGATTAGTGAATCTCAAAAAGGGAGTCAGAAAAGTAGGAAAAGGAGAGAGACAGCACAGTCACTGAGCTCTGGAGAGAATAACGGCAGTTTCCTGAACAATCTGACAGGAACACCAGCCAGGAATATCCTCAGCTGCTTTATCCCATGATCTCTAAGTCTTTCATCATCCCTCCCATGAGCAAAGTATTTCTAGATTAAGAAACAAACTTAGAAATAGATGGCCTGCCCAGACAAACACCTCATGGGCTTAAAACATGGATTCTCAACCTGTGGTCGTGACCCCTTTGACAAGCCCTCATCTCTAAAAACATTTACATTACAATTTATAACAGTAGCAAAATTACAGCTATGAAGTAGCAACAAATATAATTTTATAGCTGGGGGTGTCACCACAACATGAAGAATTTTATTAAAGGACGCTGCATTAGGAAGACTAAGAACCACTGGCTTAATTAGGATCTGAACTCTGGTCTTGGCTACTGAACACACTGAACAGGGCTAGAGGGAGTTGAAATGCTCACAGGGACAAGGAGCAGAGCAAGCGGAAAGCCGAAGGCACACAAACCGTACTCTTACCTAAACCACTGAATATGGGTGTGAGGCATAGACTCCAGAATATAGTCCCATCTAGACGCCCATCTGATGTTCTTCTCTTCCTGGAGGGGAAGAGAGAAACTGAGCACCTTCTGACAAAGTACATCAAGAACCTGAAAATTCTTTTCAGTAGTTCACTCTCCTATTCAGTCAACACCTCTAATTTTAACAGTAGTACCTAAACCACTAGTGAGAATGAGGTAGTTTCAGATTTATTCTAGTGCAAATCAGAATGAAACTAAGTAGTAAATTAAAAACAAAACAACAAACAACGACAACAACAAAAAAACCCAAACCCAAGAGGCCTGACAACAGTTACAGCAACACTTACATGTTTGTGGTTTTTAAAAACTCAGCTCTCAATTATAGCTAGTACAAGTAGATTTTGAATATCAAAATTTAGAGCTATATTTAATTTCTTGAGAAAATAACCAAACAGAATGAGTTTTTCTTTACATTGCACCCATGGGATGACCAATAAGACCACAGTAAAAATCCAGATACAGTGAACATCTGGTAAATGGCACGTATATGGGGGGTCTTACCTAAAGATGCATACTGTTTACTGTGCTGGTCTTGAAAACTAAATACTACACATGGGAACATTAAACATCACCACGATATAAGCTAGTCAAGATAAAACTTTTAAAGCAGAGATGGGACACGCCCCACACTTCTGATGATCATGTTTTCTTTCCTAGCCAACTTCTCCACTGATAAAAAATGTTTAATATTATAAGAAACCCAACATGAAACTCTCCATTTAAATGGATACCCTCACGCTGACTGCATCAGTGGTGGTGATTCCCACAGCTTCTGGCGTGTCTGACATCTCACATCACCGGCTATGCCTATTCCTGCAGCTTGTCTTATATGTATCTCTCGGTGTAACACACACAAAGCACAATTCTTCAACTGATGCAGTTTTTTCATTTAGACTGCGACTTAGTTTTAGGAATGATTATGTTGCCTGGTACACTGACAGGCTATTCTAAAAAGCAGCTCATTAAACGCTTATCTACTTGATGGGCTTGATCATTAGTATTTTTAATTAGGTTAAGTGCCACTTGTTTAAATTCAATGTGTGAATTATACTAAAGATTAAAAACAAACTCACCTCAAAACTAATAGAATAAGTATAGGCAATTTTGATCTCCCCAGAAGCCTTGTTACTTATATCCATGGGGGGTCCGGAGCAGTCTGGTTTATCTATATGGGTATGTTTGAAGCTGTGGGAAGAAACATTTTGGCAAGATAATAAAAAAGTTCAGTTTAGAAAATGGGGTAAAATACAGGTCATAAATTTTCTCTGTATTTCACAATACAGCTAAACATTAAAAATGACATCATTCATACCACACTACAACAGTTGTCTCAAATCTGACTGTGTGTGTGTGTGCATGCGCATGCACGTGTGCCACGGCGTGTACATGTGTAGAGACTGTGAGACACTTGGGGGACAGGCCTCTCCTTCTACTGTGGGATAGGAGGATTGAACTGGGATTTACTTGGAAAACATATTTACAGCAGAGCCTTCTCCCTGGTCCTCATGTCACACTTTGTTGCTCATGTCACACTTTCACAGAAATAATGTGTTTAGTTACAAACTCAACTATAAACAAACAAACAAACAAAAAAATCTGAACCGCTGCATTTAAAAGAACACTGAAGCCCACTCCTCTTCTAAGATAGGTTCTCGCCACGATGTTTATGCTGGTCTTCATGTCTGGACTCAAGTGACCCTCCTGCTGGGACTACAGGCATAACCACTGCACCTAGCCAATCTTATGAAAGCAAAGACGACAGAGGGAGTTTAATTTGTCATCTTAGTATGTCATGTATTTCTTTACTATCAATAATGTGAAATGTAACATGGCTAATTCAGTGGCAAAAAAGTCATGGAAAAAATACAACCCACAACCCAAACAGGTTCATTCTTGTTCTGTCTGCCTCCTTCCTCTCCCTCCCCACTCTCTCTCACAACAGGGGTTCTCTGTGTTATGGTTGTCCTGAGAATGACCAGGCTGTCCTGGAACTCAGAGATCTGCCTGTCTCTGCGCCCTGATTGCTGGAAACAGCAGGCTCCACCAGGTCTGGCTCAAAACAGGTATTTTCAAGAGAACACCCCAACAAGCTATACAGACTCCTTTACAAACTGGCGAAGAGACTTTAAAATGACAGGATCAACAGCCACGAGGGCCTCTGAGCGGCAAAGCAGCCTGTCACTGAAAAGATGTTCTTTCTACTCCAAGGAGACATTGTGCCTACAACAAACCAAAGGCTGTGAAAATTCCTGAATGGAAAACAAAGCAAAATGAGGAAAGGTATGTCAATGTGACCGCTTCCCTTTACAGAAAAATAACTACTACTGTTTCTCTGAGCACCCTATAAAACAACAACAACAACAACAACAAAACCAAACAAGCTTCACACACTGACAGGAGTTTTCACTGTAGTTAATCTGCAGATGTCATAATAATGATTAAGTAATAAGCTACATAATCTCAAAATACATTTACTCTTTGGAACTAAGTTTTATATATATTTGTTTATTGGGAGTTGTTGAGGCACACAATCTCACTCTTTAGCGCAGGCTAGCTTGGTACTCACAATGTAATCTAGGCCAGCCTTGAACTCACTGCAATCTTCCTGCCTTACCCTCCCCAAGTGCTAGGATTAAGTGTGAGCCATCACGCCTGGCTGCAGCAGGGTTTTGTTTGCTTGTGTTGGTTTTTAAACCTACTGTATATATTTACCTTTTGGGTTCAAGTTTAGCAGCCACTAGTCTTGCTCCCATCGACCCAGTTTCAACAACATGATAATATATCTTGATGTCAACATGATTGAAGATGTAGAAAGTGTCTCTCTCATGGAATTCTGACTGTGAAGCAGAACTTACAGTTAAAGACACAACACTGGCTACAGGACAATCCAGCAGTGTCTCACAAACAGCTCTGGTAACAAACAGAAGCTTGGATTCAGATGGAATCTTAATTGTTCCCCATTACAATGCTCAGTTTTAAGGCTGAAGTCCTGATAAGCCAAAATTAATGTTAAGGTTTTAATTTTTACCTAAAATTAATAAATATCTGCTTAAAAGATTAAGTAACTAATATTTTCTAGCTTTTACTTAAAATATGCTAAAAAAAGAAGTTATATTATAAATATTAAATTGTCCACATTTGAGCAAACCTTTCTAAAAATTTGTAAACCTCTTCAGGTTTACAAGCAACAACCTAAGCTACTCAAGTGCCTTTGTTCAACTTTCACAAGAGGATTAACCACTTTAAGGAGACTACGCGAACTTAGCAGATCATATCCAGGAAGAGAGTGAGTCAGGCTGCCCCAGTATGTGGAAACCTTATACTCCCAATACTGCTAATAACAAAATAATATAAAATTAGTGACTATTACATATTGGTATTAATAACAGTTCCACATTAATGTCTCTTCTAACATTCTGACCATAAAAGCAAGGTTTAAAAGACAAATAGGTTTGATAAAAAGTATATTCTCCAACTTCTGTGATACAAATTCACAAACTTAGAGATGCCCTTTTGACTCTCCAGTGTCTACATGTTCTTAATTAAGATTTATGTATCAGACTCCTTTTTCTTACTTTTCCTTAATACTTTTATGTGTTCTCTTTAACAAGGTTTACAGATATAACTTTTTACAGATTGCATGTGTGGTCACATGTATGGCGAGTGGCCAGAGCCACAAGCTCAGGGAGTCAGTCATGTCCTTCTCTACGTGGGCCTGGGAACCGAGGCCAGGTCAGCCTGCACCTTCACCTACTGAACATCTCAATGACCTTGAGTCTAGCTTTTGTTTTTTGTTTTTTTTTTAAGTAAAAAAATGATTTAAGTGTTTTTTTAAAAAAGAATTATTTATGTATGTATTTATTTATTTAATGTTGCATGCTTTATCTGCATGTATACCCACATGCCAGAAGAGGGCACTGGGTCCCATTACAGATGGTTGTAAGCCATGTGATTGCTGGGAATTGAACTCAGGACCTCTGGAAGAGCAGCCAGGGCTCTTAACTGCTGAGGCATCTCTCCAGCCCCTGAATCTAACTTTTTTTAATTAAAAAAAAAAATCTTTTAAAAAGACTTATTTTTTAGTAGGGACATGGTGGTATATGCCCTTAAACCCAGCACTCAGGAGACAGAGACAGTTTGAGTTTGAGACCAGCCTGGTCTACACAGAGAGTATCAGGACAGCTATGTGGTTGAGACCCTGTCTCCAAAACCTTAAAAGAATTATTTTTGTTTTTAATTATCTTCATGGGTGTATGTCTGTGTAGGATAGGCACTGGCGTGCTGGAGGGGTTGTAACCAGCTGGGAATTGAAGCTGTATTCCTTGGAAGAGTAGTACATGCTGTTAACCTCTGAGCCATGGCTTCGGCCCTTACATAAATGTATTTTAGTGTAGTAAGTATATGTGTGCCTTGAGTACCAGTCCTCTTGCAGGACAGGAGAGGACACCAGGTCTCCTGGAACTGGAGTGCTGGGACTCAAGCTCAGGTCCCGTCCACAAGGTTGTAAAAGGTGAACCATCTCTCCAGCCCCATGGTGTAGCCTTTGAGTTAGAACAAAGGCTTAGCCCTTAACATAGAACATACCATAAGAGACTGTAAATCTTGAACCAAATCTGAATGATTTCATTTCTAGAGTTACATTTGCACAGTATTAAAGTAATGTGCTTTAGAATAGCTAACATTCATTCTCTGTAACAGTTCTGTTCAAAGACTAAACTCTTCTAAAAAGCAGTGCAAAGTTTACCACACACTTACACTGATAACACAGGCATCTTTTGCATGGCCTTTATCTGTAATGTAACAGCCAATAGGAAATCCAGGATTACAGAACCTCTGACTGTCTTCAACGTCATAGCACCACGTAACAGGCATATTATCCACAATCCTGTGCATGTGAGTAAAAGTCAAGTCAGTGATCTGAGTAAACACAGCTAAGAAGCACAGCTTAAATCAGCTTTGTCACTTCGTAAGATGTAAACATCTTAAATGTCTTAACATTCCAACATGTTTTCATGGGACCCATGATACACTGTAATAAGAGTATAGTTAGTAGAGGCTTTGAAACCACAAATGCATGCAGAAAAGGAGTTCTACAAGTCAGCCTGCTGCCACTGTGAATTTAATGACATCATCTAGGCACCTGAGTATAGTTTTTACCTTCAGCAAAGTCCTTGAAGCTTTACACAAGTGCCAAACAATGTATCTGGTTCCTCGGGAGCTTTTTAGGTAGACATAAATGATGTCTATTACAGTAACTCAATAGAAGGCAAAAAGAATACATCTGCAAGATGAAATTTAACTAAAGAGTGAGGAAAAAAGAGGAAATTATAGTATTTTGTTAAAACTTACTAAATTGAAGTGATTTATTAAACAAACATTGCTATAAAGCAACAGAACCAAATCTTTCAAAGTTTATAGTGAAAAAACAGTAAAAGAATGAAGTTTTGTGGCACTGTGAAACTACATTACAGTCTGAGCATGTGGTCTCCCATGCTTAGAACACACTGCAGGAGACAAAATAAAAAAATCAGCCAAAATATACTAGCTGTATTATAGTTATAAGACTACACTCCAGGGCATGTTTTATTTTTTAATTAATGTGTGCCCTAGGAAGTAAAATTATGATTCTATATTCACCCAAGGTGTATATTAATGACCTAATAAAACATGTTGTGTCATATTTAAGTGCTAATTAATAGCACTCTGTGTACAAATTTTAGAATCACCTATACTGTTAAGCTGTTTACTATTACAGCTGAAAGACTATAACATTATAAAATATTAGAAACATAAAACGATGCTGTATAAATAATTGAAGAGCTTTGTAGAGAACTAAATAATCAGTCAGTTGCTTTAGACAGGATGAATTATAACCAGTGAGTGTACACTGGCAACATAAAATGTCTTTATGCCAGCCACAAGAAAGAAAATGCTACACAGAAATTAGAATGCTACTGCAATATGGAAACTGGGGGCAATTAGAGTTTTAAAAACAAACATTTTACTTATCTGTAATTTATTTAATGTCTTGATTTAATAGCTATTTCAGGTATTAGAATATACTAAATAGAAAGAGAACCTCTTTGAAATAAATGCAAGGAAATTTAGAGAATACCACTTAAAATTACTGCTAACTTTTAAATTTAAATTTTTAATTTAATTTTTTTAAATTTACTGTTAATTAATTCCTAATTCGTAAATTAGGAAGCAGTATTAAATTTCTAAAAATTCAACCCTAATTACAATAGATCACAGTGGATAAGAGTATGGAAGAAGAATCTAAGAATTACAGTTGGATGACTGGTCCCAACTCTCTTCCAGAAAGAACTCCTTCCAGTGTAGAGGGCACTTTCTCTTCTACATTCCAGGACCTCTGTGTTAAATACTGCCAGCAATAAAACTTTACTATAAAGACATTACTTTCCCAATGATTCAGTTATAAAAGGTTCTGATTAGACTAAAGTAACCAAAAGTGTAGCAAAACTGAATGAAACGTGGCAATTAAGTCCTACTGTGTAGTTTTAACACAAGCAGATTTATACTAATGAGGGTTTTGCAGTTTTGAAAACTGTACACCAGTCTCCTTGGTTGAACTGGTAGGACCTGAGGTTAAACGTGCTAATCCTTTTCTATACCATAAGCTGCCATAAGTCTAGAAGCTCTGTCACTGAACACTGAGTGTGAACACAACTAGTTAAGTATGATTTTATTTTTAAAATATCATAAAGAACCCAGTAGTACAGTGCTTGCTCAGCACAATTAAGACCCTATATCCAGTCTCCAGTAATACATGGACACATATGCTCTCTGATTCAGAATCCTAGATAAAAAGCTGAGGGACAGAGTGCACCGGACAGCTTGAACAGAGTTCAGGTACCAGTGTGGGGATCAGAAACAAGCTCTAGAATGATGGAGCTGCTCCAGCTACGAATAAAGTCAGCCCCAAAGATCTCTAACCCACTTTTAGTGGCCCAAGTAAAAATAAAAATTACAACTCAAATAAGAAAACTATATCCCATTAACCTTTCTCTATAACGAGATAAAGAATTTATTGGTTACAATGTTCTATAGGAAAAGAAAAATTACCATCCACATCATAAAATTCATACAACTACAAAAGCAAATGAAATTATAGATCTACAAAGGCATCGGACCTGGAAAAATGCCTAATATGTCCTTAAACAAAACAAGCAAACAAAAATAAAGTACACAATATGTCAGCTTTTGTATTTTCTAACAATGCCCACCCTTTCACATATATACAAATGCAGAAATCTGAAAACATGCATGACAAACAGTGGTGCCCAGGAGGCGGCAGGACAGAATAAATGGCTGGCAGCACTAGATGACTCTTATTTGCTGTTTAATATTTTTCTGTACCACTTGAGGGTTTTTCACAAGCTTAATAATTTAGAAAGTAATCATAGCCTCCCTAAAGCAGCTTGGTACAAAGGAAGGTAATAAATTCACAGTAAGATTCCATAAGAATTCAATACTTTTTTTTTTTTTTTTTCGAGACAAGGTTTCTCTGTATAGCCCTGGCTGTCCTGGAACTCACTCTGTAGACCAGGCTGTCCTCAAACTCAGAAATGCGCTTGCCTCTGCCTCCCAAGTGCTGGGATTAAAGGCGTGCGCCACCACTGCCCAGCTAGAATTCAGTACTTTTAAAGATCTTTCAAATTCTGAAGGACACATTTTATTTCTGCCAATTCTGCTCTTAAAGTCAAGTTATAAACCTTCTGAAATAAAAATATACTCAACTCAGTTTCAGTAAACCCACAACTGAGAATCAGTATTTCCAAAAATAGAGTGGCCTGGGGGTCCAGGACTAAAATCTAGAATTACAAGTCTCTAAATTCCTGTTCATGATGCAGACTTAGAATCATAAAACTTTCCCAATTCAATGGCAAAAACTATTATTTAACAGCACTTTTCCAGTTGATTTTTTAAAGCAGTCATTTGTTTATAACTGCCTTTACAAACTGCTTAGTAAATTTCACTAATGAATACTTCTTAACTTTGTAAACGACCTTAAACTGATTTCCTTCTTATTAACTTATTCTGGTATTAAAATAGGACCTAGACTAATTGCAAAGATTAGCTAAAGATTTCTAGATACCTTCCTGTATGGAAGCTGCTAAGGAATAAATGCTTCTGCTATCTCTCTTACCTGCAAGTACTTGAATAAAACCAAGAGCCTTGCACATGCCAGTCAACATTCTGCCAAGACACACCTCCAAGTCTCTGCTTCCACTATCTCTAGGACCCAGAGTCTAAACAATCCTCAACACAAACTGGTAAGAATCTTGTTAATGTGGCACCATGGTTACAAAACAAGAAGTGGACTCGGTTTGTAAGAAGATGCTACTAACAAACAGTAAACTTCACTTGGCTGATCCCAGCTCTTCCCTA
The DNA here is from genome assembly GCF_004785775.1 of Grammomys surdaster. Lineage (NCBI taxonomy): Eukaryota > Metazoa > Chordata > Mammalia > Rodentia > Muridae > Grammomys > Grammomys surdaster. The sequence continues at coordinate 19,433,114 of NW_021604567.1, read as the reverse complement.
TAGCACACACGTGCGCGTGTTAATACACAGGACCAGAGAAGCAGAGCAGCAGCAGGACTGAGTACAAGAAGCACCTGACACAATCATCTGCTTTAACGCTGCTCTGGAATGAGCAGAAGTCTGTTATATTTTATGCAACCTACAATTTAATCTCTATAGACATCGATATAGAAAGTTCACCATCAAAGTCCCACCCGCTAAACCTCTGTCTCACCAGTGATGCTGATAGTTCAGTAGCATGCTTTTTTTCAAGAAATCTAACTTTTGTTTGTCTTCAGCCTTCTCTGTATGATATGTTTTCGTACAAACGAGCTTACAGGTTTCCTTCCTATTAAATGTAAACTGTATAAAAAGAAAGCAGAAGGTATATTAATAAAAATTATGCAAAAAGATACAAGTACTTCCTAAGATAACAGATACTTTAAGTCACCAATACTGCTGATAAACATCTAAGATGCACCACAGCTCACTCAGTTACACTGCGCCTTCAAATGCGCTTCTCTATAAAGTCTCCAATTTTTCTTATCCTAAGTTTTCTTTTGTGTTCCGGTGACTTCAATCTATTCATCTTCTACATGTAAATGTGATCGAGAAGGAAAAGGCAGAGCACCCCACAGGTACAGGTACCTTCTACACCTCTGGAGCTGATGGCTTCTAGTAACAAGGACCCAAGATTTCTGTGCTAGCGTCCAAGTGAACAGGAATCAATCAAGTGCCCCTAATGTTCCCTAGGAGACTCAGCAGTGACCACAATGCCACATTTGAATATCTAAAATCAAAGCAAACATGACCCTTTATTCAAGTTTAAAGACTGCTAATTTTCAGGATTCTACATATAAAAAGGGTAAAATTAAAAATTAGTAACCAAATTTAAAATCTAGAGGTTCTCCAATTGAGTCCAGAATCATTTACTACACACACACACACACACACACACACACACACACACACCCATTCACATAATAGTTTAATAATAGGTTCATGATGATTTACTGGGAGCATTTAAGTCTTGGGCTGAGAAGTAAGGAGTAGAGCACACTGCAGAGTATGTGGGCATGAGGCTCTGGTTCAACATCCAGTACCAAAAAAAAAAAAAAAAAGAAAAAGAAAAGAAAAGAAAAGAAAAGAAAAATACCCCCCATATAAACATCACCATATTTTCTTTCAGAAGGCTGTGACATATCAACTATATAAATAAACCATAATAATTTTTAATGCAAAAATTACATTTTTCTGGGTGGTGACAGCACATGACTTTAATCCTAGGACTCTGGAGGCAAAGGCAGGTGGAGTTCAAGACTAGCCCTGTTTTACATAGTAAATTCCAGGATAGCTAAGACTACACAGAGAAACCCTGTCTCCAAAAAACAAAACAAAAAATTATGTTTCTAAATAAATAGCCCACTTGACTTTCGATTTTTGATGTTTTTGAAACAAGGTCTGCAGTTTGGCCTCAAATTCGGATTCTTCTACCTAAGCCCCCCCAAATGCTGGGGCTTAGGTGTGTACTAATAGCTAACTAGTGGCCGACTTCTGTATGTCACTTACTGACACCCCTACAGCAACTGAGTTGCTGTCCATCAGCTGAGGTCAATGTTAAAGTGTAGCCCACTGCTGCCACCTGCCAGCCAGTAGTTCCATTCTCACATCACCACCTCCATCTAAAACAGTACTGGAGCAGGATTCTGAACCTTAAGGTCCATGTTTAAAAACTGAAGGCAGTAACACAGAAGTACTAATATGACAGAATGAGAGGCACAGATGTCCAATTAGACAAGGAGAGACAGACATTATTATTATCTCTGCTATCAGCCATCCAACAGTAACTCTTACACCTCAATCTAATGGCTGGGAACTGGATTTAGCTGACTCAACTTTTGTGCTCAACTGTAAAGGAAAATAAGACCAAAGGAGACAGTGAGCAAGTGATCAGGCATCTTACATGTGTGCATCTTACATGTGTGCATCTTACACAAGTGCAGCATAAGGAGACAGTGAGTGAGTGAGTGAGTGTCTTACACATGTGCAGCATAAGAATCCCATGGGCCAACATCAGACACCCTCTTCTATTGCTCTCCACTTTAGTTCTGAAACAGGCTGTCAGTGAACCTGGAGCTCACTGATGCACAGCTGTAGGGTCTCCATGCTCCCCAACTGGGATTACAGGAACATGTGCTAATATCCAGCTATTACGTGGGTACTGAGGTTCTGAATTCAGGTCTTTAAGCTTATGTAGCGAGCACTTTACCAACTGAGCCATCCTCCAGCCCTGGTAACAACTGATTACAGAGCAACATTTAACGTCCCTCCCATGCTCCCATGTTCTACGTACTTTGCATTCATCAAGGCTCATGTATCCTATCCAATAAATGAGTATGGTTGGCCTTCTCCACATGTTACAGATCAGAAAAATCAAGGTAGTAAAGACACAAACCAAGAAATGCTAGTCAGGATATAGCCCAAAAGGGTTGAGCTATAGAAACAATGTTCCTCTCCTTATGTTTAGTTAGAAATTCTGTACCTTAAATCATTGTTGCTGTGGATTTAATAGTACTTTTTATTTTTATGTGTATGACCATATACCACATGCACACTCATACAGGCCAGGTAAAGGTGCTGGATCCTCTGGGACTGGAGTTATGGATAGCTTTGAGCTGCCATGTGGGTGCTGGGAATCAAATCGGGGTTTTCTGAAAGCACAAGGTTGCTTTAACTGCTGAGCTATCTTTCCAGGCCCCAGTACTTAAGCTTTGATAAGAACTTAAAAAATGTTATTAGATGGCAAAGAAACCAGCCCCCCTTTGTGACACACAAGCTCAACTCTGTCCTATTTTACTTAGTGTGGTAGGTAAGAGGTGTCTTGTTCTATCACTCTCCATATTATAAAATACACATCATTAATTTTATTGTGTCCATGTGCCTAATATGTGTAAGTACCACAACAGCCAGAAGAGGGCATGAGATGTCCCAAATTTACTCAGCTGTTTACTCAACTTCTGTTTTATCTGCCTTAGAAAATGAAAACCCCAAGCTTTACCTTATTCCTTAGCTAATTCTTGCGGCTCTACTTCCAAACAAACAAACAAACAAACAAATGAACAAACTGATTTTAAGAGCCCAGCTATGTCACAATCTCCTCCCTAAGGTCTAAACCACCATCAAACCCTATCTGGATGGCTGTAAAATCTCCTGACTGGGTTTTCTCCTTACACCCCTCAGTCTGTTCTCAACACACCCCAACAGTGAGTGACCATGTCAGAGTCAAGCTGATGCAACAATCTCCAATCTTGCTCAGATGTGAAGGGTCCAAAGTTTTAGCCACTGTTGTTTCTCGTGGTGTAAGGCTTGCTCTAAGTGCTCTACCACTCACCTGTGCCTCCTCCGGTAACAGCCGTTACTCTTGTTCTCACCTCCTATCAGTCTCCATCACTCTCTCGCTCAGGCTGTGCTCCTTTATTTCTGTACCTCGAACACCCCAGGCCAGTCCACCCACACCTGGGGACCCGACATCTGCTGTCTGCCTCTAAAATTCCTGCCCCAGGCACTTGTGTGGCTTACTCCCTCACTTATTTTTAAGGTCTTGTATTCAAAAGTCTCTTTCTCAGTGAGACTTTTTAAATTTACATTTTTAATGTCACCTCTCTGAAGTCTTATCTAAAATGACAAACCCTCTGTCCACATTGCTTTACTCTTGGGAATTCTTTCCCCAAGGAACTGACACACTATACACATCTCCAGTCTCCTCTCTGCCATCAAGACCAAAGATCCACGAAGGCCAGGGATTTCCTTTGTCCTGTCCACTGTTCACATTCTCTATCCATAACAGTGCCTGGGGCACACAAAGTAGCTAACCCATAAACGCTAACCCAGTGAATGGATGCATCAGTGAGTGACTGTTTACACATATGTGAGGTCTTATGATCCGCACACCGTCTAAAGCTGCACTTTTTCCTGACCTAACCAGATGTCACAGAAAAAGGTAACAAAGCAGCCTTCGGATGGAGAACGTCTTCTGCTGCTGGTTATCACTTCTTTACTGCAGACTTAAATAGAGTAAAACTATCTAGCCAGGCAGTGGTAGCACACACCTTTAATCCTAGCACTTGGGAGGATCTGAGCTCAAGGCCAGCCTGGTCTCCAGAAGTGAGTTCTAAAATGACCAGGGCTGCATAGAGAAACTCTGTCTTGAAAAACAAGAAACGATAAAAGAGGGTTGGTAGGTTATAGTTCATCTTTCAAAACAAATTCAGGCTTTCTAATCAAAGCTACATTCCAAAATACTATGACCCATACATTTGAAAAAATCATTGATGGCTGGTTTAGAAAGAAAACTCTCGTCACCCAACACCATGTTTTCATATGCCGAGTCTTCAAGAATCTCTTTAAATTGGGAATTGAAGAACTTACTAGGTTTGGTCTGGAGGGCAGGATCTTGCTAGGTAGCCCAGGACAGCCTGGGACTGCCCTTAGCATCCCCACAGACACGTGTGCCACTATGCCCTGCTGAGCACAGACCTTGACCCTAAAAGTTTCTGTAGAATGTGAAAACTGTCAGGTGCACATCTTTGTCTACTTAGGAATCCTTCTGCTCTACTTTACCTCAACTCCCTGGACAAGAGACTAAATCTAAAACGTCCAAGGACACAAGGGTCTAACATACATTTAGAAATGTCAAGAATGAGCTCCTACTAGAGACAAGAACTGTTTTTTTCCAGTTTACTGTTACACTAAAGGCTGTCTGTCCCTGGCTGTGTAAGATCCCCGAGGCAGAGATCTGCCTGTCTACCTGCCTCTGCTGGGATTAAAGGCATGCACTATCTCCGCCAGGCTCTTTCCACTCTCTAAAGGCCAGCACTAAGTAAAAAGAGACACCACATTAATATTTAAGTTGTCTGTATAACTTCACAGATATGCCTGACAACACCCTCTACTACAAATGAATCCAATGCTATCAAAGTACTCGCTCAAACTCATAACAGAGAGTTATTATTGATGCTTTCCATACAGACACAATGAATTCTTCCCCAGTGACTTCAATTCAAAAGGTCTTCAACTGTCTTTCAAAATAATTTAAAACTGTTATTTTTTAGAGCAGAGACTTACAGATTAGATTATTTGAAGACAAAAGATTTATGATTTAAAATGAATCTGTAGAGGCTGCAGAGATGGCTCAGTGGTTAGGAGCTCTTCCAGAGGATCCAGGTTTGGTTCCCAGCATCCACATAGCACCTCATAACCATCTGTAACCAGTTCCAGAGAACCCAATGCCATTTTTCTGGCCCCCACAGCCACTGCACAAGCACGGTACAGACATACATGCAAATAACAACACACCCGTACACTTAAAATAAAAATAAATCATAAAAAAATGGTAGCTGATTAAATTTAATCAGTGTTAATATCTTTCTGCCCCTGAGGCTTCACAGAAAGGGTTCTGAACAGAGGGGGAGCAAGATGGCTACTAGGAACAATGTAGGCCCAGGGATTAACTGGATGGATGTTCCCGGTAACAAAGTGCCAAGAAGAAGGAAGTGCCTAGTGAAAAGAAGGCAAGGTTGTTAAGGGTAGAGTCTAAGCCACAGAAAAGATGAATGGGAAGGCAGGAAAGGCAGCTGTGGGCTGAGGAATACCTGGACGCCAAATGACAGGCATCACAGGAAAAGTTCTAGCAGGGCCAGATGCCCAAGGAAGTAAAGAGAAGGAACAATGTAAAGTACAGAATATATTAAAATATAAGTAACAATCTAATTGTATTTATATCAACTTGTATGTGTGCACAAATCTTCAGGAAATGTTAAGAAGAAACTTACATAGTACTGAGAAGATGAAAGACTTACTTTTCATTTTATCATCTTTCAAACACTAAATTATTTATACACAGTGATGTATTATAATTATAAACGTCTTAATTTTTCTGAAAGAGGTCTACTACTCTTTGTACAGTAGGAGAGCACATATAAAATGACCAGAGGTTTGCTCAATATGGGAGAATAAGTTTAAAAGATCAAAGCTTAAAAAGGGAGATAATTATGGGAAATAATTAATGATTATAATAATTAATAAATAATTATAAATGATGAAGTACATATATCAAAGACAATATCTTACATGTGTGCAGTTTCATTTAACTGGTGTCCTAAAAAATGTATGTGATGTTTCAAATAAACTCTCTGTGAGACTGGTCTTAGGTCATTCAGGATGGCCTCCAACTCAATAAGTAGCTGAGGACACTCAAACTTTCTGCCCTCGACCCTGAGTGCTGGGATTACAGGCCTGTGCTACCATGTTTGGTTTTGTGATGCCGAGGACAGACTCCAGGCCATTGTACATGGTAACAAACAAACAAATAAAACAAAAAACAAAAAAAACCCCACTGTACTAAACAGGCTATATCCCATCCCTCAAAAATACTTTTAATGATTCTGAAAGATAAGCTAAATCACCCAAGACTAAACATAAAATGAAAATTAAAAATCTCTTCAAAATACCAATAGAAAAGCCCAGGCAGTGTCACCCTTGAGAATCAAGGAAATCTAGACTCTGTTCAGAAAGAGAAGGAGACAAAGAGTGACAGAGACAATCTTCCATGACTGGAAACTAGTGTGAGGCAGGCTTCACGGAGGACAGAAGCCTTCATACTGTGCATCACAACTCTAGCACAGACCTATCAATGACACACTATGAAAAGAAGAAGGGTCCTTCTAAACCATGGCTTTAAGAAATTACTACTGGGCTGGAGACATAGCTCAGTGGTTAAGGGCACTGACTGCCCTTCTAGAGGACCAGGGTTTGATTCCCAGAACCAACATGGCAGTTCACAATCCCCTTTAACTCCAATTCTAAGGGATCTCTAAAGGCATTACGCATACAAGTGATACACAGACATACATGCAGGGAAAACACCCTTATACATAAAATAATCTTTAAATATGTACATATACATACATACACACATACACGCACACACACACAAAACCAACAGGAAGGAAGGAAGGAAGGAAGGAAGGAAGGAAGGAAGGAAGGAAGGAAGGAAGGAAGCTAGCTTGCTTGGTTGGTTATTCATGAATGCAAACTAAAGCAATTGCTTCTTACCTGTGAGATTCAAATTATTTGTGACAGTTCTCAAACAAGAATAAAAAAGAAACCTCCAAAACTATGAGTAAGAAATTTCTATTTAACACTAAATAAATACAAACCTTATATGGTGAGGGTTCAATTCTTTCCCCGAATAATACCTGACCAAGATTTTCAGATGGGCGTTTTCCTTCTGATGCTTGGCAAAAATCAAACCTGAGGAAAGAACATTAACATTTAGACATAGAATAAAACAATGAGGTAAGAACCACTGGCCAATCTTCAAAGATTCTTTACTTAGCAGTTCTTTACATGAGGAATGTGCTTATATTTAAGTCTCAAGCATCACAGTTCCCACCAGATCTAGAAATACTCTACATTTTACATATAAGGCTGTTAAAAAATCTATACATTATGTCTTATTCTTGTGAAGTTTAATTATATGTAATATATAGTATATTGTAATATATATTATCTAACTACATATAACTATATATAATATATACTATAACATATCCTTATTCTTCAGGCATTTTTTTTTCAGGATTAATCTTTTGTTGTCACTTCTTAATTCAAATCTTTCCAGAGAATAACACTTCCAGAAGATGTATCAATCTTATACCTACCTCACTCAGACATGGTGCTCATCTATTCTTTCACTATGAGAAGTCAGAAGGATGGAAACGCACATTCAGAATCCTATGATTGTCTTCTATAATTTTTGTGTACTACAAGTCAACTTTAGTGAAATTTGGTTTCAATATGACCACTCAACCCAATTTTGTCACAGAAAATTATAGAACATTCACTAAGAAATAACATGGGGATTATGTAAGACTATTATCATAATGGCCACAGGATAGTGAAATTCTTAAGAGGAAGGTAAATTTCAAAAATTACAAAACACTACTACACATGGACCAGATCCAGATCTTTCCTAACAAGAACAAAGTAGACACGCTGACTCCGTAAGTGAACGAGCAGAAAAGAGAAAAACAGTGACTTTTCCCAAAGGTTCACAAGCCCTGGATGAGTTAGGATGACAACTCAGGGCTTTTGTATGCCTTTCTTACATATACTTAGGCAGAGAGATTCTGATGGGGTAATATCTTTTGTATGTACTTTTTTTGTATATCAAACATTGCCCTTTAAAACTCTGAGCTATGGAGAAATAAGTCAATTAGAATCTAGGAACTATGTAACAACCAATATGGAATACAGAACTTAAATGATTATAGGGTTTGTCGTTTTTTTTCAGCACACATCATAATACAACAAACAACAAAATCCACATCTTGGAAGGCCAAAAAAGAATGTCTCGATGGGTAGTGTTTGTCACAGAGCTTGACCAGCTCAGTGCAATTAGCTAAGCCAGGTGAAGGCGGAAGGACACCAACTCCACAGACACACCTCACACATGAGACAGTAACAACAACTGGAAGTGAAATGCTTATCGATAAGCACTCAGTAAACAGTTGTACATAATCCCTGCGGTTACAAGGAAGACTGCAACGACACACATTCAAATACTTAAGAGAAAAAAGTGCCTCAGAGACAAAACAGTGGTTCTTTCTGGGGACAACACGAAGAAGAATCCTTTTAAAATGTACAGAAGAGACTGGAGAGATGGCTCAGCTTTTTATCAGGACCTGTGTTCAAGCCCCAGCACCCACATGGCAGCTTACGACCATCTCTAACGCCAGTTACTTAGGCAGGTAAAACACCCACAT
>NW_021604567.1:19393539-19424300 GCF_004785775.1 Grammomys surdaster | reverse complement strand
ACGACCATCTCTAACGCCAGTTACTTAGGCAGGTAAAACACCCACATACATAAATAAAAATTTAAAAAGAACAAAATTACATTTTTATGTTCAAATAAAAAAAGTAAAATCATTGTTTCACTGATGTATCTATTATCTGTGAAGCAACATGAAAAGAAGCATCTATTTTTTTCAGCACAATTTGTATTTGTATACATGTGTGCTGGTACCCATGTGTGCTGGTACCCATGGAGGCCATGAGATAGAGGATCCTCTGCACCTAGAGTTCCGGACACTTGCAAGTCATCATGTGGGTGCTGAGAACTGAGTTTCGGTTCTCTGAAAGAGCAGCATGTTCTCTCAATACTGAGTCATTTCTTTAGCACAGAATAGCACGTTTTATCTGAAAGTGTTTCCAAACTGGGTGTGGTGGTGTAGTCCTGAAATCCTAACACTTGAGAGGCTGAGGCAGGAGACTTGCCAAGAGTATGTACCACATAGGGCTAAAGTAAGAGCCTGTCTCCATCACCTCTACCCAAATATTCAGCCTCTATGCATTTAGGAAACGAATAAAGTTCTACACACAAAATCCTGATGAGTCACATAAACATTTATATAAAATCAAGCTGGAAAACTTACGCTGTATATTCATAAGGAAGAACCGATTCCACAGAATCAAGCCGGTTAACAAATAATTCTATCTCAGCCTGAAACGAGGAAGCACAGGTTAGAACATGAACTCAGAAGACAGACACAAGTCATGCTTGGAACTGAACAAAATGCTGTATGCTTGAACTATTAAGCTATTCTTTAACAAATATGTTCATTTAACAAGTTATATGCATTTAAAACATATCTATATAACTTTCACAGATACAAATGTCTCTAACATTGAGAATGCTTTTAAAATTCTAAATTTTCTAAAATATTAAATATTTTAAAAAGGATATTTATCAGATTGTTTTTAAAAGTCTGATTTCCAAATTCAGTACTTTACACCACAATAATTTCTATTTTAGGGGATGGAGAGAAGGTAAGAGGGTGTACTGCTCTTTCAGGGGGACAGAGTTAAGTTCCCAGAACCCCTGCTAGGTCAGCTCACAGCCAGCTTTATCTCCAGCTCCAGATTGGATGCCCTCTTCTGGCCTCTCAGAGCATGAGCACATACACACGCATCCACGTGTGCCTTGCCCCCCCCCCCAATAAAACCAAAATACATCTCTTAGAAAGTAATGTCTGTTCCAGGTCAACCAAAGTAAAAGAGACCTCTTGATAAATAAATAAAATATGCATTTTTTAAAAAGCTATTTTGCTGAGCAGTAGTGACTCACACCTTTAATCCCAGCAGTTCAGTGGGTCTCTGTGAGTTCAAGGCTAGCCTGGTCTACAAAGCAAATTTCAGGATAGCCAGAACTATACACCTTGTCACTCAAACTGTGAGTGGTTGCTTATGTGCACTTTTAAGCAGCCAAGAGGACATGGTCTAACTTTGGAGGGCAGTTGTGATCCATCTGAGAATGGCACACTCCAACTAGTAACAGAGAAGATGTTTATGAGGGTGAGATCAAGTTCAACACAAATGAGGAGAAAGGCCTTAACTTCCTATGAAACATGAATTAAATGGCATCTACTAGAGTTTTCAAAATATCTCCTAGATATATGAAGGCTCCCAGTAAGCCATTTTTGCCCTGAAATACTTTTGGTGCTTAAACAAAATTTAAGAGATACTTAGTTGGACAAGTACTATCATTGAGATAAGGCTGCTGTGGATGAGTTCAAGCAGTTGCCAAGAATGGCAGAAAGCCACACTGCTGTGCTGATTTCATCAGCATTCAGTACTTGCTAACACCCAACCCCTAAAAAGCAAGAGAAGAAATGTGATGTGCAATATGAACAGGCCAAAAGGGCCAACAGGAGAGGTCAGCAGGGAAAGGGCTTGCCATATGAGCCTGATGACAATAGTTAGTTCGCTATCTGGATCCTGGGGTGGAAGGAAAGAATCGCCTCCTGAAAACAATCCCTGAATGCTACATGGTTGCCTCTCCCCTACTAATAATAAGAAAGAACTAAAATAACAAAGTAAATATAGCAGACCAAAGCACAGATTGTGGGCCAGACCGCCTGGGTTCTAAACCTTGTGTGATTTGGGTCAAGTTATTTAACCTGTAAGTTTTCTCACGTTTCACCTTATCTACAAAACGATGGTAATATTTATCTTGTAGGGCTATGTTAGACTACTAGTTGCCATTTATAAAGTATTCTGAACAGTGCCTAACTGCTAAAACACAGCCAAAAAGACTGATCCGACTAACAGGAAGAGTCTAATAAGATTATTGTGCTCATCCACTGAACTCCCAACCATAGTGTGATCCTTTGTAAACAGCTTCACAGACAAACTGTATATACTTCTACTTAAGGGGAGAAAAAGCCTGTCATCACAGCACTCAGGAGACAGGGGCAGGTCAGGCAGATCTCTGCGAGTTTGAGGCCAGCCTGGTCTACAAAGTAAGTTTCAGGACAGCCAGGGCTACACAAAAAAACCTTGTGTGTGTGTGTGTGTGTGTGTGTGTGTGTCTGTCTGTCTATCTGTGGGGGGGGGGGCAGTATTGTCTCCAACACTAAAAAATATGTCTTTTTACATAAAATATACCATGGGCCATTTCAGCTATAAAGATGTCAGGACATTTCAGCATCACAGAATATTTGAATAATTAAAGACAAATAAATGCCACCATTATAGCGGCAAAGCTTCTAGCTGATGACTTATCAAAGTCATCAAAATAATTTCACTACCACTGTTATGAAAACAGATCTGAATTAAAATTCTACTAACATCTAATACATAAAAGGTGGTGGTTATCACCTCCAAATTTCTCCAAAGGAATGAGTTATTATATTCTATAAGACTTTGAATGTTTCCAGTTTCAAAATCTTCAGGTCTACGTTGCTATGACATAATGCAAGCCAACTATCATCAGGCATAGCCTCTTCCCAACCTTGTTTTGGGAAGTGAAGATGCCAAGGCTTAAATCCTACTCTGACTAAAGCTGGGAGTCTTGGCAGGTTCCTTTCTCCTGTGTCTAGGTTTTCTTATCTGAAGAATGAAAATGATAATCCCAGTTTCTAGCAGTTTTTGAGAAGCTTCTGCAGTGGCATGTCCAAGGTGGAAAGCTAAGTGCTTCCTAGTGTGTAACACTGTCCAACAGAACTTTAACGATGAGATGTCCTTCATCTGCATTCTTGGATACAGTATCCTCTAGGCCACCTGAAGCTATTGGGCACCTAAATTGTACTAGCCACTTAGTTTGCATTGCCAAAAAACTGATTCTTAACTTGTATTTAATTTAAATGGTCACAGGAGGCCAATGGCTCTGAATTGGACAGCAAAGTAATAGAACACCATGTTATGCTGCCTGGTGCCATATAAATAATCTCTTTGTATCCTTAACATTTTTATTCCAGTCACTACAACTTTTCTGTTCCAGAAAAAACAACTCTCATTTTATTAGTTCATCCCAGAGGTTGCAAACTTTTCCTATAAAGAAACAGAGTAAATAGTTTAGGTCCTGTAGGACCCATTGGCTCTATTCTTATAGCGTAAAAGGAGCCTAGACAATTAGTAACTAAGGACATGCCTATGGTCCAGTAAGCTGAACAATTACTGTGGGCTCTTAAATAAATACATAAATATCATCAGATGTTCATGTAATCGTCAATCATTACTAAATAACATTATTCTTTCCTCCTCAACCACCTAAAAGTGTACAAACGATCTGTATCTTGAGAGTCCTCTAAGTCTAAGCAGTGAGCTTGGCTGGACTCCTAGTCTACCTGTAAGCCTCATTTTTAGACTGCTAAATGTTCAAGTTTCTGCACCACCATATCCAGCTCTCTATTTCCATGTTATTATCTCTAGAGTCTTCGGAGTAATAACCCTTGAAAACTGAAACATTGTAACTTTTTAATTACCTATCTTTATCATGCCAGTTGGATTTCTTGGGATTTTACTAAACTCTCATACAATGTTCTTGACAAATGTGTAATCAAGCAGAACTATAGCAAAATTCAAGGTTCAAACACCAAAGTGTCCTAGAATTACAGAATGCCAATGTTACTTTTCAGTGGCCACTTTGTCCCTGTGTATAAATTCTTCAGATACTCCATCTCTCTCCTGTGTACTAAACCTAAAGCTAAGTGCTCATCCTCAAGTATATATTGTTTCTTTTCAAATATTCTTTGTAAATGTATTTAAGACCAAATTAATTTATTTAGTCCAGTAAACTTAATGGACTCAATCTTGCTCTCTCATATACTCCTGTTTTTATTTTTGGAACATGATCCTATGTAGCCTAGGTTGGACTTGACCTGTCTGTACTCCCAATCCTCCTGCTCCCCTCCTAAATGCTGAGATCACAGGTGTAGAACAGCATGCCAGACATCCCATGTAACATTAAAAAAGCTCTTGAAATTGTATTCCTGTTAAGATTACATTTATTACAGATCTAATACCACCAATTGGCTATAACATTTCATATGTTCTCCTTGTTACATTTAACACACTAATTATCTTCAGGTATCAGTCCTGAGGTCTACAGAAAAAAAATACCCACTATCCTGTCGGATATAGCTACCCACTCCCTTAAACTAGCCCATACCTGTCTTTAAGTTCCAATTCAAAACAACCTTAGAAATCAAGCTCTTTAGCTCCTTCCCCTAAAACTGTATTTTTTTACCCTGAGTTAAGGTCTCACTATGAAACCAAAGCTGACCCAGAACTCCCAATCCTCCTGCCTCTACCTCCAAAGTACCAGGATCACAGACAAGTGTCATACCCCTGGCTTAGAGTAGATCTTTGACTAGTTCTAATAGCCAGGAAAGCCTCTCTCCTTGAAACCATGCTAGCCTTCTGTTTCTAACTTAGTCCTTTAAACAACTGCTGCACTTACTGCATCTTACTGTGCTGCTCACTAAGCTTCACATCACTTGTCCCACACTCAAAAACTATTTGTACTTTATTAATTTTTGCTAAGCTTACATCTGGCATTTTATCTAATATCAAACCCTCCATTAAGTTTACCTTATCTGTCATCTTCTCCTGACCTAGCAAAATAGCCTCGAATTCCAACACAGAAAAGATGTTAACAATGCCTTCAGCAGTATGTGTTAGTTCTGCTTTCTGATACAAAATAATGTAATTATTAACAGCTTTCATAAAAATGTCCAAAAATAGTATTCCTCACAAATCTTTCACTTGAAAATAGTCCATTTTAACACAGCACATACATAAGGAGCTGCATTCAGTTCCTAGAATGCACATTGGTGGCGCACAACTGCCTATAAAGCAAGCTCCAGATGATCTGATGCCTCTTCTGGCCTATTCAGGTATTCATGGGACATATCCACACACAAATAAAAAATTAAATGTTAGGTTCACTTCAATCTATCTTGGACAATTAATAACATTAACTGTAAAGATTAGATGAGCCAATAGTAAGAAATGAAAATGGTATACACAGAAGATGGTCCATAACTGGCATCCAATTATAAGTTAAATGAGTCAATATGTATACTTTTGTGTGTTGTGTGTTAGCTTACAGAAGCTGAACACTCTTGAATTTGGATAAACACTATTAAATGGGTAACTCCCAGGGTTTTTGCTCCTTCAGAGCAGTAGAAGTGGCACTGACTATACTGCTGGGTCACTGATGCTGTACAGTCAATGATCCCACCTCAGCCACTCAGCTGAAAGCAGGGTTTTCTTAAACTTTTCTGCTTATGACTATAGCTAGGAAAATTACACAATACTGAGGAATGGATATAGAAAATAAGTATAGAAATCAAGCATTTATTAATAAAACAATTATTTGGTATAATTATGTCAATTACTAAAAATGAAAGAAAATTTGCATACTCACAAGTGGAGGTGCTGGTCATTTTTAATATTTAAAAAAAAAATCTCCTGGGGGCTGGAGAGATAGCTCAGAGGTTAAGAGTACTGGTTTACAAAGAGCTCTAACTTCTGTTCCAGAGGAATCCAATACCCTCTTTTGGCCTCTGTAGGGACTACATGAAATGTTAGGGAAAGCTATTGAGTCTCTGCAGGGTTTAAGAAGAAAAGGCCATTATAACGAATGTATGCTATACATAATGTGTAATTATATAATTAATATATGCTAACAAAACCCATAAAAGTGTTAAGAATCTTTTTTTTTTTTTGAGGCAGGGTCTCATGTATCCCAAACTGCTCCTCAACTCACTGTAAAGCTGAGGGTTATTTAGAACTCCTGTGCCTGCCCCTAAAGTGCTGAGATTACATGTGTATGACAAACCTGGCCTGGTATTTAATTTCTTTTATGGTCATCATCATCATCTACTCTAATTGTCTTTATCTAAGCATCTGTACTCAAAGGTTAAGTCCATCTTCTTCTGAACATATGCCTTCAACAGAGATGGCCAACTCTAAGATGCAGCATCTGGAGATAGGCTTTAAGGATTGTTTACCTCACACCTTACTTTCAAACTGTCTCTGGCTATGTTATCACAAGCACACACACAAAATACTGAACATTAAACGTTTTAAGGAAGTTACAAAATCCTAAATCACTTAGACAAAGCAGGACTAAGTATAATCTCTTACTAAGAAATTTGTATGGAAATCTGTGTGCCTCCCAAGGCACAAGTCAAGCACGTGAGCACAAGGGCTTTGCTTAACCATGAGTATCTGCTTCAGTACATTGATCCCAAACACCAAGGGCTGCTTTGATTTACTAGACCTATGCAAGACCAGCAAACGTTTACCTCAAGAACTCACTTTCAGGAGCTGTGCTGAGAATTGGGTCTCTTTTCTGGTATTACATCTTCAAAACAGACAGGGAGAGAAAGAAAATGTACCCAAGAGGGAAAATGGGACCAAACATTTAAGATTTCCTATAAAGCACAGATGGCTCTATTCTTGCATAAATAGATCTTCTATTAATCACTGAAAAAATTTTTCATAGCAGAGGTTTTTATCTAATTAGAGTTCAGGGGTATCTCTTCTATAATCCTTCATCCAAGAACATGTTTTTATTTTCTGTTATAATCTGTCTCAGCTGTGGTCAGACTGTTTTACTGCTTTAGACACAGGGGTCAAGCAGATGTTGTGGGTTTCCCCTATGAATGAGGGTTTTTGGCTTCTTTTATTCTGCTTTCTCTCACTGCCATCCCATCTGCCCCACCTAACACCAACAATGAGGAAATGGCCATGAGAGAAGAGACACAGGTCTATTCAAGGATAGTCATAAAGGGTCTAAAATACAGCACAACAGATATGAAAGGGGAAAGCTACAGAAGATCCCATTGCCTAATGTTAGAGACAGCTACAAAGAGACTGACTTGAGGAAGTCGTAATGCAGATATGAGGAAAACTTAGTAGGAAGTTGTTAAATAGGAACCCATGTTACAATAAAAGGTGGGAGTGTTTTATTGCTCACGGAAGGTGATCTATTTACTCAGGACTCTCTCCTCATACCTTTGAAAACTAAAGTTTCAACTTCAGACTGTACTGAAAAACAGAACATACACCCGACCATTGGGCTGGGTGTGATGGCCAACACTTGTAATCTAGCACTCAGAAGGGGAGGATCAAGGCCAGCCTCATACACTGAATGAGGACAACCTGGACTAAACAAGATTCTGTCTAAAAACACTCCCAATAGAAAAACAAAAACCTGACTATATCAGAAGTCTTTACATAGACACATAACTTTTTTTTTTTTTGGACTAACACATCAATTCTGGAAGTTTTGGTTCCCAGGAGGCAGGGTAGCAAAGTAGGAAAATGCACAGTGCATCAGAGCAGTGAGAGGAGCCGGAGCTGTGGGGTTCAGCAGTCCTGGGCTCATCTGCTTCTTAGCTCAACTCTTACTGTCTCTGTGAAATTGAAAAGTCACTAAATCTTACTGAGCTTACATTTCCTACTGATCAGCAGGCCTGAAAGAGGAGCACAAGAAGAATTTTCACAAGGTTCCTCCCTTTATGGAGATTGAAGTTGTTCCTTCTTCTCCTCCTCCTCCTTCCTTCTCCTCTTCCTCCTCCTCCTCCTCCTTCTCTCTTTTTTTTTTCTTTTAAGAAAGTAGCCCTGGATGGTCTAGAACATGCTATGTAGGCAGAACAGGCTAGTTTCAAACTCAGAATTCTGCCTCTCCTCCCAAATGCTGGGGTTAAAGCAGTACCCCTCTATGTCCAGCTGCATAGTTAAATCTTTTTTTTTAATTGGATATTTTATTTACATTTCCGATGTTCTCCCCTTATCCCATTTCCCCTCTCCGGCCCAGGAACCCCCATCCCATCCCCCCTCCTCCTGCTTCTATGAGGATGTGCCCCCACCTACCGCCCCCCACTCCCACCTCCCCACCCTCGAATTCCCCCACACACGGCGTCTAGCCTTCATGGAACCAAGGATCTCCTCTCCCACCTATACCTGACAGGACTATCCCCCCCTTGCATGGTTCCTAGCTGGAGCCATGGGTCCCTCCCTAAGTGCTCCCAGGCTGGTGGTTTAGACCCTGGGGCTCTGGTTGGTTGGTATTGTTGCTCTCCCCATGGGGTCTCAAACCCTTTCAACTCCTTCAGTCTTCACTCTAACTCCTCCATTGGAAACCCCATGATCAGTTCAATGGTTAGCTGTGAGCATCTGCCTCTGAATATGTCAGACTCTTGCAGACCTCTAAGGAGACAGCTATATCAGGCTCCTGTCAGCATGCACTTCCTGACTTCCACATCAGTGTCTACCTTTGGTGACTGCACATGGGATGGATACCCAGGTGGAATGGTCTGCAGACGGTCCCTCCTTCAGTTTCTGTCCTACACTTTGTCTACATATTTGCTCCCTTGAGTATTTTGTTTACTCCTTCTAAGAAGGACCGAAGCACCCCCACTTGGTCTTCATTCTTCATGAGCTTTATGTGGTCTATGAGTTGAATCTTGGTGCATACTTAAATCTTAATGGCAACAGAGAAGGTGTAGTTGCCACAAGTAAGGTAGCCACAATGAACTAGAAAAAGAATTGAGAATCCTGCAAAGACCATTGGGAGACAGGTTGTTTAAGGAACCTGATATAAGGCTGGCAGTATAGGCCAGCCAGTTTCAACAGAAGCTGGGGTATACTTTTAAGCTTACCCTGCTGCGATGTGTGGCATACACACCTGTGACTTTGTTCCATGTGTCTAGTTATACACCTTTGGAAGGCAGAACTAGTAGAATGTTTATTTACTGTGGTAAAGTGAGTCTTCCTAAGACCAATCCTCAAACACCATCATCTACACACTGCTAGGTTTCCAGATGGCAAGAATCCATGCTTTTATTCTAGAGAAAACTACGAAGGTATGAAACTAAACACCAGTTAGTAAGTACTAATCTCTTATAACAAACACACTTATGTTGATTTTTCTTTTAGTACTTCAAAATCTTCATACTACTTCCACAGTCAAATACAGTGTCAGAGACTCATTCATTCTGCATCTGTTCAGAGCAGCACATAGCTTGCTTTCTTAAATAAGAGTCAGTCCATGTTTGAAGGCAACTGTTCCTAAAATAAGACACAATTTACAAAAAGCTTCTAAAAATAGCTACCAAGAAAGGAAGGTGACTGAGTAAGCTGTCATTTTATCATGGTTTCCTTGCTGTCTGTCATTAGCCACTAGAGGGTAGAGTTGATCATTTTTCTCTACAGCACAACAAAGACAATCTCAAATTTCATCTCTCTCTCTTCCTCCCCCTATTTATGTGTGCATGCGTACATGCCATGGTGTACATGTGGAGGTCAAGGGGCACCTTTTGTGTGTAGGTTCTCTCCATTATGTGGGTCCCAAAGACTGACTCAGATTGTCAACTTGTTGGCAAGTAAGTATCTTTTGTTTTGTTCTGTTTTTTTTTGAGACAGGACCTCTCTTAAGTTGTCTTGAGCGCACTCTGCAAATAACACTGGCCTCAAATTCAGAGATCTGCCTGCCTCTGCCACCCAAGCACTGAGATTAAAAATGTGTGTCACCAAGTCCAGATGGTGGCAAATATCTTTACCTACTGAACCATTCTGCCAACTCCAGGAAAGAAAATCTTACTCTTTCCCCTAAGAATAGTATCTCTCAATCCTTCACCCAACTCTTCCACAAGGCTTCTCCAGTTCCATCTAATGTTGGCTGTGGGTCTCTGCATCTCTTTCCATTGGCTACTGGGTGGAGCTTCTCAGAGGACAGTTATGCTAAGTAGCTGTCTGCAAGCATAACGAGTATCATTAATAGTATCAAGGATTGGTTCTTCTCCATGGGATGGGTCTCAATTTGGGCCAGTCATTGGTTGGCCATTCCCTCTGTCTATCCCTGTACATCTTATAAGCAGAACACATTTTGGGTACAAGGTGGGTGGGTTGCTGTCCTTATCCTGCCACTGGGAGTCCAGCTTGGCCATAGAAAGTGGCAGGATCTATATCCCCCTCTGCTAGGAGTATAAGAGGACAGGGACTCCACAGGAATACTAACAGAGGCAACTAACCTGGATCCTTGGGGGCTGCCAGAGACTGAATCGCCAATCAAAGAGCAAGCATGGACTGGACATAGGCCCACCATACATATGTACCAGACGTGCAGTCTGGTCTTCATGCAGGTCTCCCAATAACTGGAGCAGGGGCTGTTCTTCAATCTGCTGCCTGCCTGCAATTGGATCTCATTCCCCTTACTGGGCTACCATGTCTGGCCTCAGTGGGAGAGGCTGCACCTAGTCCTTCAGTGACTTGATGTGTTGAGGGGGGGGGGAGTAGAGATACTCAGAGGGGGCTCCCCCTTCTTAAAGGAGAAGGAGAGGGAGGAATGAGGGAGGATCTGCATGAGAGGGTACTGGAAGGAGAGGAAGAGCTGATATTGGGATGTAAAGTAATTAATAAATTTTTAAAAAGAATATGATCTCTATATTATGCAGTAAAAAAGTATCCAATATTTTGAAAGCTTGTGCTATTTTATATTTTAGTTCTTAGGTCTGAATTGACATTAAAGAGCCAAATATTTAACAGTTAAAAGCATGAAGGTAAACTGTCACTATCCTCAACTATTTGACACTATAAGGCCACTCAGTCCAAAACTAAAAAGTACACAGCAGCTAACTGAAGGAGTCAAAACTTGTATGCTACATGGAACTGTGCAGATCCACACACTCCGATCAGGGTTTCACGCTATTCACAAAGCCACATATCCCTCGAGGTTAAAAAAAGTGGAGGCTACAGGAACAGACTGCCCTTTATTGTTACGGTCTAAAAAACTAACAAAATATTACACAGAAGTGGGAAGAAAACCTGACACCTTCACAGCACTGAAAGTTGTGCATAAAAATGTTTTCAGGAATGGGGCTATAGCTCAGTGGTAGAGCATGTGCCTAGTATATCCAAATCCCTGAGTTCAATCTCTAATACTGCAAAAATTAAAAGGATATCAGGTATTATCATATAGTTCCTAAATGTATAATTCAGCTGGTCCTAGTAGCAGTAAACTCCTGTAATCACAACAGTAAAGAGGCTAAAGGAAGGAGAACTACTTTGTACTTGAGATCAGGAGTCTAAGACCCCCATCTCAACAACCCAAATACAAGCAACTGGGAAGCAAATATTAATATTAGGATGCTGCTCAAGCAGAGGACCTGAGTTTGGTTCCCAGCACCCATGTCAGTCAATCACAACTCCAGCTCTAGGGGATCTGAGCCCTGCACTCCTTAGGCACACCCATGCATGAGCGCGCGCGCGCACAGATACACACACACACACACACACACACACACACACACACAGACTTAGCAGTTAAGACCCCTGGCTGCTCTTCCAGAGAATCCAGGTTCTATCCAGCAAGTATCTGTAATTCCAGTTCCAAGATACTCAGTGTGAATTCCTTGGCCACAAGGCAAACATGATACATAGCATACATGCACGTAAAACACTAATACACAGAAAATAAAATTTACATTTAAGAATATACAAATAGGAGCTGAAGAGATGCTCAGTCATTAACAGCTAGTACTGCTCTTCTAAAGGACCTGAGTTCAATTCCCAGCACCTACATATCTGGCAGCTACAATCCCCTGTAACTGCATCTCCAGGAGGCCAGAATCTGACCCTTCTGGCCTCTGTGGCCACCCACACTCATATGCATCTACACATAATTAAAAATAAATCTTTAAAAAGAATGCACAAATAATTCCTGACTACAACAGAGAAATCCTGGCATCAATTTAAATGTCCAGCAAGCATAAATGGTTAAGCAAGCCCACAGACAGCAGTGTTAAGAATAAAATGTTCCCATCTCTAACAAACAAAAGAATGGACATTTCGTGACTACACAGATATTTAAATATATGCACACGTGATGGCATTATGTTAAAAAATGAGAGAAAACCACAAAACTCACTAATGAATGTTGTGGATACCCCTGGCCTTGTATTTTGATACTAATTCCCCTTTCCTGTGAAGAGCTGCAGAGGAGGTGTCAGTCATTACACATGTGATTTCTACTGAACCTTCTGCCCATCTTAATTTGTAAAATAAAGGCTGGAGCCAGTGATTGGGCAGAGGAAGGGGAGGTGGAGATATAAAGGTTGGTGGGAAGAGAGCAGGGGGGAGGACAACTGGAGGACTGGGGGAAGACAATGGAGGAGGAAGATGACAAAGCAGAGGACGACTGGGAAGCAGGAGGTAGAAGGACAGATGCAGAGTCTGGAAATCCTCAAGTTATAAAGGTCTCATACCTGGGGAACAGAGTATCATAGGGGTATCTGCCCAATCTAGGCTTACAGAATATATTCATAATTACTGAGTTGTGTTTTCATTGACCAGTCCTATTCGGATTGGGGATTTAAATATCTCCCACAACATATGATGGCTAAGATCATAAATCAGAAGTTAGAAGAACATAAATAGGATTTTAGGTTCAATGGACTCACTTTTCTCTGTTAGTAAATTAAACATGTTGTTGTTGTTACTGTTTTTGAGACAAGTTCTCTCTACATAGCCTGTCCTAGAGCTCATTATGTAGACCAGGCTGGCCACAAACTAAAGAGATGAACCTGCCTCTGTCTCCGAGTGCTGGGATTAAACGTGTGCCCAAACACCAAAGGCTTATACAACAATTTTAAGGAAAGAAATAGCAAAGTCATCAGTCAATGCACACTGAGCTACTGTAGGCTGAGGACTGTACAGTGAAGCTAAGATCACGCGGCGCCGCATACATTACACTGAGCTGCTCCTGCTTCACTCTGAATACAGCCAGGACAAGATAGTGCTTTTTCTAAGAAATTCAAAATACCTTTCAAGGGGAACATATAAGAAGCAAACATGATTATCCCTGTGTTATAGAGGTGGGGGGAAGAACCAGAAATCGTATCAATAGCATCAAGGACCTGTCTGCTCACTCTGTCCCCTTAGGAAACATCGAGTTCACGTTCTCCTGTCCCCAGTTCCTGTACTGAAACAGGAGACCCTTAGGTAACGGTACTATGAAGGAAAGCCTTTAGGGATGACCAAGTCCTGCGGGCACAGTTCTCATGAATGGTTTAGTGTTCTCAAAAAATGGGCTAAAGAAGCTCTTTCATCCCTTCCACCACATGAATACATACATACATATGGACCAGGAAGAAAATGAATCCTCACCAGACCCTGAATCTGTGGGCACCTAAAACTTTGATTTCTCAGCCTCTCAAACTGTGAGGTAAATTACTGTTTGAAAAAGAGGGAAGAGGTGTTTGAAAACAGCTACCATCCTGACCACAGTGATAAAAATTTAAACTGTTTACTAAGCAGACTACTTCTCTACTGAGAGAAAAGAGAAAGTCTCCACACCAGCTAAAGTAGAGGAGAAGGCAGAAACCCGCCCCTCTTCCTACCCTAACAGAGTAGCTGAGAACAGAGACAAAAACCCAACATCCAGAAACATGGTCTTGCTGGTTTCATCCCCACATCTCAAAGGACCAGAAACTTCTAAAAGACACTTAAAGACCTTGTGAGACATCACAAATCACCTAGCTTGCCGACCACCTACAAATCCACTCACCCTCATCTCTAAAGTCTGTGTCCAATTCACTTCTCTGCTGCTTCCCCAGAAGACTACTTCACAAACATTTCCTCATCTATGCTCTCTAGGTATGTGGACCACATGTTTCATGACATCACATTTTATTAATACGCCTCTGTTCTCCAGTGGCTGATGGAAGAGCCAGGAATGTACTTTTCTAAGAAATTATGAATACAACACACATTCACTGTACATTTAAAGACCATGTACTGGTTTATGAAGGTTGGCTACTGAAATATTTAATGGAAAAATCCAGTGTGCCTGTAAGACTGGATCTCAATTTAGGTCTGAACTCTTCAGGAGGAGGCAGAAGTTCCTGCTTTTCGGGGTACCACAGTTAATGGACTGTGATCCTGGGTAAATTTTATACATTGGCTTTACTGAACACTCTGTAACATTACGTGTTATAGATACACGTTTGTGTCTTTTTAAAACCATAGTGACCATGTCAACGTCACACAGGATAGCCTACAAACCTAAAGAGAAGCTGCAAAATGTCATGAAAACTTTAATAGCCTCCCCAATACGCTAAAACAACCTCAAAATTCACAACTGTGGTACAGCTAAGAGTCATAAAATAAACACCAGCTTAAAAAAATTTAGTAAATAAGCCTATTTTACACAGTGTAAACGTTTTCTTAACTATTATTTGAAGTGTTAAAATGAATGGTTTCAGAGAGACCCTAGATCCTCCAAACGGTTAAGTTTTAGTAACTTCACGAAATAATGGTGTATTGTGATGCTCTACACCTTATAACCCAAAAGCTGCTATCAGCTGGTAAACTGAAAAAAAACGTGTGGGCGGGATGTCCTACGAAACCAACATTTTTCAAGATCGGTTCTTTCTCCCGCTGTATGCTTCTTTTTAAGTGTTTAAAGTCATCGCGGAAAAACTCATGGGGGGGGGGAATCTCTTAAAAATTTTATAGTTAAAAAAAAATTTAAAGGCCAGGGATTAAGTGTATCGAGAACGGGTCTTCACTAAGTTTTTAATGAAGGCTAGAATGTGTCACAATCAACTGGTATACTTGAAGTTCGGTATCAAAGTCCTAGAGAGAATAAGCCGTTGTAACCAGGAGTTCCACTAAAGTGCAATGAAACAGGGAGTCATGAAATTAAGTTACTGGAAGTTGTCGCTAGGCTGGGAGCGCCCCGTGTGGGCAGCAGGTCACACCTGCGTGCAGGCCAGGCCAAGGACGCTCCGCAAGCCGCCGGGGTCCGGGCAAAGCGCTTCGAGCTGTCGCTGCGAGCCAGCAGGGACGACCAGAGCGCTCGGAGAGCCCAGTGCCGGCAGGCCCCCGGTCCGCCACTGCTCGGGAATGCGACCCCACCCACGGCTACGCCCCCTCCCGCTCCCAGACCCCGCTCCCGCCGCGGGCGTCCCGACAGGCCTCCCGCACCTTGCACTCGTTGCTCTTCTTTTCTTCGGCGCAGAAGTTGACCGGCGCCAGGCCGGGCAGGTAGAAGGCGCTGCTCGGGCACGGGCCTGGGACCGTCCCTAGCAGGAGCAGAGACAGCAGCAACAACCGCGGGCCTCGCGCTGGCGGCGACGCGGGCGGCCTGGAGCTCATGCCGGCGGTTGTGAAAGGCGGGCGGCCGAGCCGAAGGGACGACGGGGAAGGAGGGGCGGGCGGGCTCGGAGATCACCTCAAGGCCCGAGCGCAGAGAAGGCTGGCCCGAAACGGCTAGTTCCGGTTGCGCTAGGAGACACAGCGGGGCCCGCGACTGAAACCGAAGCGGGCCTCCACGGAGCATGCGCGACAAGGCATGCACATGCTCAGTGCGGGCGCCGCAAGCGCAGCGGGTTGTTTCCGGGAGGGGCAGAAAGGAGATCCGCGTTCCGGGTTTTCAGTTCTCGGGCTGGGTGACTTCCGCCTGCGCGCTTCCGGAACCCACAGTCCGGTTCCAGATTCCACCGTGGCGGGTCTGAGCGCCGCGCTTCTCGGGTGCCCCTCTTTTCTGTCCTCTGTAACCTCCTCACACACGCCAGTCAGCTCAGGACTGACGAACCAAGTACTTGCTGATGGAGATGAGGGAGAGCTCAGGGGTCACCTAGTTGGGGCCCAGGATAAGGAAACAAATGTAAAGAACGATTCGTAAATCTTTAAACAGCTCTTGAAGGTATTTGCAAGGACAATTCCTAAGCATTGGAAATAGTGGGACATTCTTGTGCGGGACAAGTGTGCACATAATAAACATATCTTTCGGAAAGTCGAAGTGAGATAAGTGGGAGCAGGAAATGAATATAAAGTAGCATTGGCATGTCGTTGCAATGAAGACACGGGAGCTTAATTAGGAGAGCAGTCGTGTCTTCGACAAGTTGCATAGCTTTTCCCATTGATGATGGGAAATAAGTGATGTCTGTAACCGTTAGTGCGCACTCATGCGCAAGGAGGAAAAAAAAGTTTAGCATAAAAAGCCCATGGAGTTTTAGACTTCAACCGAATTTTTCCCCAAAGTGCATCATCTTAGAATATAAAACAAACACTAACAGCCCTGGAAATAGGTAAATTCAAAAAGTTTGGAGTCTCATATGCTATCAAAATTCTTCTGGGCGCTCACATATTTCCTCCCCAAAAAGTTTATAACTAACCAGATTTTCAATGGCTCTAGCACCTACAAAAAACTTCTGACATAACCAGGAAGAGCTAACATCAAACGTAATTTGTACTGGCTGAACACTTGTGCCCCTGAGCATGGGTTCACAGGAGAAATGAAAAGCAGGAAGAGAACAAAAGGATGCTCACTCTCCAAAAGAGTGGCAAAGATTAAATTAAAAACAAAACAAAATGTTATATAGTACTCCCAGGTGAAAAAGAAGCAGTGTCTGCACACACCCTCTCAAATGCATCGACAGACTGAACTTTGGGCTAGGTCATGACAACTCCCTTTGTCGAAACAGGAAGCAGCTGTTGTCTCCAAATAGAAAAGGGGAGGATTAATGCTCCCCTCAACGCTTACCTAGCTTTCTGATACTACCAAACTTGACCTTCACTGTCGCAGCCCCCCCCCAACCTTGCCATTACTATTTTTTTTCTACCTCTGACACCACCTTTGGCTCAAACTTCACTGTGCCACCGACTGAGTACTTTGGGTGGCCTCTAAGCTCCTACCACAACAGGCTACTCTGCTGGTCTCCCCAGACTCTACTTGTGCTAAGAGGGATAACGTAGGATGTATGTGTCCCCCATTATCACCGGTTCCCCACAGTATCTACCAATTTCGGAAACGATCATGTTTATCGTTCGGTGTGTCACTTCCCACAGCTGCAGGGGCCTGGTCTCTGCATCTTCCACCTCTGTAGCAGGACCTGGAGAACCGAGGGCGAAGCAAACTAGAAAGTGCTCCGCCCTGGTCGCCGGAGGACACAGTTTCTAGAAGTGAATTTAGGATCGCAGACTTCCGGCGCTAACGCCTGAGGGTTTCCAGATGCATTTAGCCGGCCCTCTTTCACAGACCACGACAAGCTTAAGACCGAGAATCACTTCCCAGGATGGCCTGGGATACTCAAGAATGAACCCACGGCGACCTGGAGCTTCTTTGCCTCCAGCCCCCGTCAGCCTCAACAATATGGGTAAAGTAAATTTAAAACCCGGACAACCGGAGACTTTGAGAATGAAAACGACATCGGGATTGCGGACAGCCGACTCGCCCAGAGCTCGGACAGGGCGTACACAGGGTGGGTACGCCAACTCCTACAACGACACGTCACCGTGCTTGGCCGCTTCTTGGTTGGTGGGCGGGGCGACCTCTACTTCCGGATCCGGCCTCTTCTTGGTAACGCCTCACCTGCGGTTCCCTAGGTTACCTGATGGCGGGGGCGAGGCGAGGCGGGGCGGAGCCAAGAGATCCAGGGTTGAGTTAGCTCCTGGTTGGTGAGCTGTTAAGCAGAACCACATCCAGAGACTTCTCTTCCCAACTAGGTAAAAAGGAAATTTCCTCTGCGTTCTCACACATACGGTGACACAACTTTCTTCAGATTATTGATAAATCTGGCTGGAGTAAAACCTGAGGAATCTGATTTTTTTTCCTGTGCTGTAGACTGCATTTGGCAATTCAGATAATCTGAGGAAAGAGCATTTTGTTTGTTTGGTTGGTTGGTTGGTTTGGTTTGGTTTGGTTTTTGGTTTTTTTATTAATAATGAGTGCGGATGATGAAAAAGATCTGAGAGGGTTGAGCAATGGCTGCACAATTCAATATACTCTGACGTTTATACTCAAAATGGTTACAGTGATAAGTGTTATATATCCTTTGCCACAGTTAGAAATCCAAAATTCTCCCCCCACCACCACTCTTTTCTACTGAAATAATTGAGACATCAGTTTTTTCTGAGTTTCTCACATTGTATGAATGAGATGGCCAGATTTAACAAACAAATATACAGATACCCATGTTAAATATCTTAATTTCAGATTCTCAGTCAACTCTTTCACAGGAAATGTATATTGTGTGGCTATCCTACACATGTGTCAAGTGTAAACTGATAGGGAAGTGCATTATACTGGAAAAAAGTATGCATCATATTTTACTAGCTATATGCCTGTAAATGAAAAAGTCAAGATTTTTCTAGAAGGGCAAAACCCCAGATCTTCATTTCCTGACAGAGTATGTCATTAATGACAGGTCAGAATATCACACCCAAAATTTGTCATTTGGGCATAAATGACAACTCTGGGTTAAAGGCAACAGAAAACTAGTGCTCACAAGATCATCCTCTTTTTTTGTCTAAGCAGAATAGAGATTTGTCTTTATAGAAGTAGGGGTAGAGCCTGGTGGGCTAGGCCTGCAACCCCATTTACTTGAGAGGTTGAAACAAAGGTCACAAGTTCAAGACCTGCCTGAACAGTAGAGCCCTGAGTTAGAGAACAGCTTGGCCAACTTAATGAAACTGTGTCTCAAGAAGTAAACACACACACACAAAAAGAAATAAATGGGGGGAGGGCTTAGTGGTATAGTGCTAGCTTAGCATGTGTTAAGTCTTAGTTTCAACCATTAGAACCATAACACACACACACACACACACACACACACAGAGAGAGAGAGAGAGAGAGAGAGAGAGAGAGAGAGAGAGGAGAAGAAAAGAATAGAAAGCAGATGATTATTTGGCCAATAGAATCAGAACCTCCCCTAACCAAAAAGACTTGAGACAATACTAAGAAAAAATTTTATAATAAACTGTAACAATCAACTCTAATCTACCACACATTTCCTCATTGCTGTACCAATGTACTGCCTGTGGGTCAAAACCGGTCTTAACTAGTCACTTCTATACAATGCATGGCTGCTTGTTAAAACAGGAAATAGTCCTGAAAGAACAATGGCTTCTTTTGGTTTTCATTTCTTTTCTGTGAAGCCCCATATACATAAAAATATGAATAAATATCTTTTTCTTCTGTCAATTTGTTGGTTATTAATTGTTGATTAATATAGACCCCAAATATAGAAAAGGTAAAGGGGAGAAAAATCTATTCTCTATAGCATAATTTGGAAGTAAAATTGGCCTCAAAAAATAAGCTATAAACATTGCCCAAAGAGGTCAAAGTCAAGTTATGAAGTCTCGAGTTTTAAGCTAAAGAACGGAGAGGTGTGATGGCACATGCCTTTAATCCCAACACGTGGGAGGCAGAGGCAGGCAGTTCTGTAAAACAAAAGAGATAAAGATAGTCCTAGCATTAGCGTTGTTTCCCATTGCTGTGACAAGATTCCCGGGGAAAACAGCTTGATGCAGGACAGGTTTGTTCTGGTTTATGCTCGCAGAGATTTGAATCCATGATCAGCTGGCTCCATTGGTTTCGGCATGGCAGAGGGATGGTGAAACAGAGTTGCTCACCTCATAGCAGCAAGGAAGGAGGGAGGGAAGAGAGGAGGAGAGGAGAGGGAGGAGGAGGAGAGCAGGAAACAGAAGAGGGACATCAGGAAAAGATACAGCTCCCAGAAACACTCACTGTGACCTACTTCCTCTAAATAGGCTCTACTTCCAAAGTGTACCACTGCCTCCCAATGATGCTATCAAATTATCCATCCCTCACCCTAGACCAGCTCAATGTTGGGGGGACACATGCGAATAGCTTTTGTGAGCCAGGGCAGGATTCAGATCGCAGGTAAAGAACCACATGGCTGAGATGTAGGCAGCCGCAGAGGGTTAGAATACACAAATATCTGCCCACCGCTTAGGTCTCCAAGTTGTTTATTTGGGAGCTAAAACAGGCTAGAGCAGGCATAGAAACACTGCCATTACTTGGGAGCAGAAGGGGCGAAGAAAAGCCTCCAGGAATTACATTTACAGTGGAGCGCTCTCGTTATCCAGTTACCTATCTCTCAATGATTGGACTCACTGAGTCTCCAACACACCAGCCTTTAAGATGCTTTAAGTCCAAACCATAGCCGTCCCCAAGTGGATTTTGTGGCCATTTGAATGAGAATGGCCCCCAAGAGGCTCGAATATTTGAATACTTGGTTCCCAGTTAGTAAAACTGTTTGGGAAGGATTAGGGAGTGTGGCCTTGTTGGAGGAGACATGTCTGTCACTGGGAGTGGGCTTTGAGATTTCAAAAGCCACCCTTCCCAGTTAGCTCTTCCTCTGCCTCCTAATTGTTCATAAGGATGTGAGCTCTCAGCTACTGCTCCAGTGCCTGCCTGCTGCCTGCTCCCCATCCTATGGCCATGGACTAACTCTGAAATGGTGAGCCCCTAATTAAATGCTTTCTTTTTTAAGTTCCTTTGGTACGGTGTCTCTTCCCAGCAATAGAAAAGCAATTCAGTGGCTTATATAGGTCAGGACTTACAGAGAGGGATAATATGGTCAGCATAACCTACAGAAATTATGTGATCAAACTAACTCAAAAAAGACAGTTCTCTTTCATATCTGCTCAAACAAAGACCAAAAAAATCAAGCTTGACTGATCTGTGCATCCTGCACATTCCATACAAATGTCTTTATAGACCCAAATATTGGTTGTGAGGTTTATATATTACAAAACGAAACAGCAAGAGGGCAGCCCTGACAGGATTCACCCTGGGGATGCTAAGATGATGAGACACACTGTCCCAGCTCCCTAATCGACCCTGCTTCAAACCGATGCTGTCTCCAGAGACTTGCTTCCCGAACAGCTTCAGGAAAGACTGCTGGTCCCAGATGACCTTAGTTCATCCAGCCCTTCAGACTGTTCCAATCAGGACTTCAGTTAGGGCCTGAACTTTCTCAACACAGAGACTGGACAACAAATGATGCCAGCTAGCTTTCTTTTGACTTAACCATTTTCCAATTTCCTTTTGGGTCCCCAAACAGAAATTCCTCATCAATATTCAACAAGAAGCAATTATAAAAGAGACTGTTGTCTCATTCCCTTAAGTTGGGGTAGATTTTGGTCATTTTATAAATTATAGATATGTTGTCTCTTAAGGGATAATTTAAAAATAATTGTAGTCTTGGGCAGGGAGGAAACTAGAGAGTTAGACTCAGGGATTTCTGTCTTTCCTCTTTCTTCTTTTATATCCTTTCTTTCTTAAGTAAAGGGAAGGAGAATATAGTATTATAAGAAATTAGACAAATAAGGATGGATTATTAAATCTACTCTTAAACAAAAAACACTTTATAGCCACAATCTTACATTGGTAGAGATCTTCATATTTTGATGCAAAACTGAAGTTACGTTTTCTTAAATTAGTACAGAATTTTGTATATTGATACAGGTTTAAGATTTTTCATTGGCACAAATCCTTGTATACTGATACAAAATTTAAGATTAATTCTGTTACATACTATATGTATGTTTCAACTCTTAGGCATTGTGCCTATGCAAACTCATAAGATCACAAGGTTTAGTCCCAGTCCTGTTAATAGCTGCTATTACAAACTGTTTTAGATAATTAAATAATATAAGTCAATAGTCAGTCAATCATTGTATTTATCCATTCCTATTTGTAGTGGAAGTGAACTCAGAAGAAGTCAGTCTGCTCTTAGTATTTGACAAACACACTGTCTCTGAGCATTACATGGTCCCAAGGTCCCCAATATCAAGGCAGTCCCTCCGTCTGGATCTTCCTGTGGTGGGGTAGATTGTAGCTTGCAGAAAGAGAGAAGGCACTAAGTACACGGGAGCCACAGGAGACTCTTTGTAAGGGGTATTAGAAATGGCTTTCAGAATTTGAGCCTGAGCTTCATACTCTGGGGAAATACAAAATAGAGTTTTGCTCTAGGTTGTGTCCTATCAGGAGGCAGGTGCAATTTATTAAGAGTTCTGACATTATCACCCATTGACACACTTACAGGACAAACCACGTGCCACTTAAAAATCTATTCCAGTCTAAAGTTGGGTGGTGGAATTTGCACAGCAGTAAGGAATACGTCTGACCCAAAAGGAAGGCAGATGTGCCCAAGGCTGCCACTGTCCAGAGGAGGAGCTCACAGTGGATGTTGTCTGTTGATATTATTACAGAGAGTGTACTTTGGTCTTGACTCATCAAGGTTAGAGTGGTGCTGTCTGATGGTCATGTCCCATGGAACTGTAGTGAAGAGAGGAATTCCAAGGCTACTGGCCGGTCCAGCTCCTCACTGCAGTAGCTGCATTTCTCTTCCTCACCAAGATAATGTTATCCGTGGAAGCATCTTGACAGGCAACTAGTCAGTTATTCACTCCTGTGTACCGCTACATACCACTGCCTTTTCCTTCATATTTTTTAAAAGACAAAATATATTGAATTCAAGGCTTCACACATGTGAACAACAACAACAACGACAAACCAAAAAGCCAAAAGCAAGAAACTCAAAAGTCCTTTCCTTTATCTTTCTTCCTCTTTTTTCTTTTGTTTTGTAAATTTTTTTATTTATTTTATATATATGAGTACACTGTAGCTGTCTTCAGACACACCAGAAGAGGGCATTGGATCCTATTACAGGTGGTTGTGAGCCACCATGTGCTTGCTGGGAATTGAACTCAGGACCGAAGAGCAGTGGGTGCTCTTAATGGCTGAGCCAGCTCTCCAGCCCTTGTTTTGTTTTTTTGAGACAGTGTTTCTTTGTGTAGCCATGGCTGTCCTGAAGGCCAGGCTGGTATCAAAATAAGGGATCTGCCTGCCTCTGCCTGCCTCTGCCTGTCTCTGCCTGCCCAGAACTAGGTTCAAGACATGCAACAACTGTCAGCATGACTTTTTCTTGTTGCATCTGGAACTATCAGAACACTGAATTAATGCCAACATTCTCTCTCACACTGGGATAGCCTTATAGATTTTTAAATGAATCACCTTATAAACGAGGCTGTGAGTAGTAATATTAGCATTCTGTTTGTGGCCTTCTGTCACCCTGGAATTGAAGCTTCCAAATATATTTTAGCAATATAGCATAGAATTAACACAGTTCTTATGCACAAACACAGATTCCTACAGATCAACCTCTTTCAAAATGGCCACTAAGAAGAAAATGGTACAAGAGTAGGCTAGTCTTATCACAGATTATATCGTTGATGGTCGATAACAGCATGTTCCATCTTGTTGTTCACCAGGGGATTACAAACTAAAATATCACTGAGTGGCAAAGACCTTCGTAAACAATATAACTAAAATACTGTAAACATTTGTTTTAATTATGTGTATGGAAGGGGTTTGCAGACGTGAGTGCTGGTGCCTGAGAGTGCAGAAGAGGGTGCTGAATTCATGGAGTCGCAGATGAGTGATCCTTAGGCGCTGTAAATCAAACTCGGGTCCTGTGCAAGAACAGCCGGTGCTCTTAACCACCGAGTCATCTTTCTGGATCATAACTAAGATTTTTTAAGGACTGATACACCAAATGTTGACAAGGACACAGGACAGAATGCTACACATTGTGACACAGGATGTGACTCTGCATAGTTCTGGGGACAGAGGTCAGAGGTAGGATGCTTGCCTATCAAGAGTATAGGTACTTGGAAAATTTGCTTGACACGTGTATTCTACAACCCAGAAATTTTACTCCTCCCTCTAAAAGTTTATGTACAAAAGATGTATTCACCAAAATAGAACTCAGATGTTCATCTTCAAGATGGATAAGTAAATTATGGTGTAGTTCTGCAACAAAAACACTGCATAGCAAAAGAACGTATTACTATTAAGTAGTACAACACACATCAGGCTGACAAGCATTATTGTAAGACAACAAAAACAATTGTATGCTTCTGTAAGGTTCAGAAGAAGGCAAACCAGAGCTGTGCAGTCACCTTAAAATTTTATTTTTACTTATATGTATATGTACCTGTGTGTATCTCCATATTGAGAATATGCCACATGTATGCAGGTTCTCTAACTGGCCAGAAGAGGGAGGGCATCAGACCCCTTGGAGCTGGCATTATACAGGCAGTTGTAAGCTGCCTGACACAGATGCTGGGAACTAAGTCCTCTTAACTGCTGAGCCATTTCTCTGTCAAGAAGAGGAGTAAGTAGGAAGGTGGAAGCCTTCTGCTTCTGCATTGCTAGTGATGCTTGTGCACTAATCGAAGATATACTGTCTTAGTTAGGGTTTCACAGCCGAAGAGGCATCATGACAATGGCAACTTACAAAGGAAAACACTTCATTGGGCCTGGCTTACAGTGTCAGAGGTTTAGTCTGTTATTGTCATGGCGGGAAGCACGGCCCCACACAGGCAGACACAAGCTAGACAAAGCCAAGTGTTCGACCTCTGGATGGGCAGGCAGCAGGAAGAGAGAAAAAGACACTGGGTCTGGCTTGACCATTTGAAACCCCCAAACCTACCCCTAGTGACACACTTCCTCTAACAAGGCCACATGTATTAAGAGTCACAACTCTTAATAGTGCCACTCCCTAATGACCAAGCATTCAAATATATGACTCTATGGGGTCGTTCCTATTCACACCACCACAATACCTGAGACCATAGCAATACTAATAGATCCATGCCATTCTTTTTATAATTGATAGGAAAATTCACATGGTAAGTCAGTATACCCACAAACAAAACTAAAATACCTAATATGTAAAATGGCATTCTAGGTATAGATATCAATTTTGAATATATCATGTATATCTTATAGATGTAGATGACAAGTCTTATTTTGAAATGGTTTCATGTATCTGGAGCTATCCCCAAACTTAGTATGTATCAGGGCCTCCACCTCCCTAGAGCTTGGATTACAGATGTGTGCCACTGTCTTGCTTTATGGAGT
The DNA here is from genome assembly GCF_004785775.1 of Grammomys surdaster. Classification (NCBI taxonomy): domain Eukaryota; kingdom Metazoa; phylum Chordata; class Mammalia; order Rodentia; family Muridae; genus Grammomys; species Grammomys surdaster. Next base: position 19,399,083 of record NW_021604567.1, on the reverse strand, counting down.
GCTGGAGTTCAGACTCAGGGCTTTTCAAGCTGTAGGCAAGGAGTCTGCTAACTCAGCTGCATCCTCAGCCCTGACAAAATCTTTTACTATAGGTCAAAGCTTTATTTGATCACATTGTATTGCATTTTTATGTATTTGTGTGCATGGTGTGCTTGTCTGTGTGCATGTTCAAATATGTGTGGGAACACATCGTGCACATGCCTGTGGATTGAAGCCATGTACACCATGTACTACCCTCCCCACTTCACCATGGCTTTCTTACATGGGGTGGGTGCTGGAGTCTGAGCTCAGGTGCCTCTGCTCACATTTTCTCCACTGAGTTATCTCCAGGCAACTAAAACCTTTTTAAGTGAACGTAGGTTGCCATTCCATAGGTGTGCACTGAGTACACTGGAGATAGAAGGTATGTGTCATTCATATGCTTAAGAAATAAATATGGCATTCTGGAATTTTTATGAATAAAGCATTCAGGATTTTTAATGAATACAACATTCTGGATTTTGATGAATATACAGCATTCTAGATTTTTCTCCTGGACACCTCTGGCTATGATTCCTTGAAACTTCTGAGTATCACTAGATGACTTTTACTGGGATAAAATGTTAAGCAGAGTTTACAAAATAGCATCTGCAAAGAGAAGCAAAGATAAAGGGGACACAACCCCAGACACTGTTGCCCAGCAAGGACAGTGAGACTCTGCCCACAGCTTCTACAGAGCATCTGCTGAAAGACCCAAAGCATGCAAGTCCCCAGAAGAAGAACACTTCAGAATAATTAGGGAGTAGAATGTTTATAGACAATCAAATCTCAACTTAGAGGTCCTGGGAGCATGGAGGGTAACTGTAAAAACCTTCTATGGGGTCAACAGCATGACCATGTTTTTCTTGAGCATCATACCCATATAAAATGAATATCACTGTATCTGGCTCATCCTCCACAGCCACTAAACAAGACGTTTAAACTTAAGATTCCTCCCCTTGCTCTGCTGCTTTCCTTCCTCTTCTCAGTGCTGGGGCCAGCCAGACCATTGACTTCTCTATTTTCCCTGTCCTTGTGCCTCCTGGCATGGTTTGGATGACTTTTAACCCTTTGAGAAGGTTCTTAAGTTCACTGTGTGTGGTGGTTTGAATAGGAATAGGCTCATGGATTTGAATGCTGGTCATCAGGGAGCAGCACTACTTGAAGGGTTAGGAGGTGTGGCCTATTTTGAATAGGCGACGTCTTATTGGAGGAAGTGTGTCACCAGCAGTGAGACTGTGGGTTTTGGGAGCCCAAGCCAGGCTCAGTGACTCTCTCTTCCCGCTGCCTGTTGATCCAGATGTAAAACGCTCAGCTACCATGTCTGCCTGGGTGCTGCCATGCTCCCTGCAATGATGATAATGGACCAAACCCCTGAGATTGTGAGCCAGCATCAATTAAATGTTGTCCTTTATAAGAGTTGCCGTGGTCCTAGTGTGTTTTCGCAGCGTAGGACACTGACTGAGACACTGTGCATAAGTACTACTGTATAGAGTGGCCGGCTGAACAGCACACGGAAAGCTTGATGCTGTTTAAAGGACTTTTAGGGCACTTTTGGCCTCATACAATTTGCCCAGTGTGCTGATCTTAGGCCCTTACACCCACGTCAGCCACGTCAGCCACGTCACCCACGTCAGCCACACTCCACTATTGTGGGCACCACTTGAACTCAGTGATAAGAAGAGCAATCTCAGTGACCTTTGAGCTTCAGGTAATGGGGACTGGGATCCACTTCAAGTGTCACAAGGAGAAAAATGCATGGAATACAAAAAGAGGGGGAACATTCAGTAAACATGCATACAGAGCTTCACTGAAATTAGAAAGTGTATAATTTTAAAAAGACTGATAAGGCACTTTTTTTTTTTTAAGATACTAGGAAAGCAAAGTTAAGGGCTATGAATGTGGTTCAGTTGGCAGGAAGACTGTTTGCCTAGCATTGAGGAAGCCCCACGTTTAATCTTCAGTACTGCATAAGCCCATACCTGTAGTCCCAGCATTGGGACGTGGAGGCAGGCAGGTCAGAAGTTCAATGTCATCCTCATCTACATGTGAGTTTGGGGCCAGCCTGGGATACATGAGACTTACCTTAGGGAGAGAGGGAGAGGGAGAGAGAGAGAGAGAGAGAGAAGGAAGGCTGGAGAGAGAACTCAGCAGTTAAGAACACTTGCTGCTCTTGCAGAGGACCCAGGTTCAATCCACAGCATCCACATCTTGGTTCACAGCCATCTGTAACCCGAGTTCCAAAAGAACCAGCACTCTTTTCTGATATTCTTGGCATCAGGCACATATATGGGGTACCATATATGCATGCAGGCAAAACATATACACATATAAAAATTACCGTGTGTGTGTGTGTGTGTGTGTGTGTGTGTGTGTGTAAAGACAGCGGTCTGGTCTGGAGTGGTGGCTCAGTAATTAAGAGCATTTGCTGTCCTTGCAAAGACAGGAGTTTGATTCCTAGAACCCATATCCCATGACTCACAACTGCCTGCACCTCTACTTCCAGGCAATATTCTCAAAACTCTGATGCCCTTTGGCATCGGCAGGCACCAACATGCACGTGTTACACATAAATTAACACTGGCACACACACACTTGCACATTAACCTAAAACAAAAGCAATGTCATACTCAATTTATTTCACACTCTGATGAGTCCTAGCCAGCGCTTGGAGGCGATTCGTTATCGCATATTCTTTAAATTCTCTATATAATCTGGAAGAATAATAATTCCATTTTTCAGGATCTACTCTTGAGAATACTTTGAGTGCGAAAGAAATGTAGCTCGAGTATCACTTAAATGCCCAGCAAAGGGATTTGCTGAATAAATATGGCAGCTCAGCTTGCAACAGGATGGTATTCTGCAGGCATTAGGAGAACTAATAACTAAAATAGCATTGGTAGAAGAAAAAGTACACCATAAAAGAGCACGCACATTTTGACCACAGCCTTTGTTCAGACATTTTCAGGGCTGGAAGTACAGCACAGTGGCAGAGCACCAGCTAATGTGGGTCTTGGGTCCCACAAGGCTATATTCTCTAATCTTGTTCATGTCATTTTTTTCTTTCTTAGGATCTCAGGAGGTAGCCCTGGCCTGCCTGGCATGCTATATATCCAGGCTAAATTCAGATTCATAGACAGCTGCCCACCTCTGCTTACAGAGCTCACTGCCACAGCTAATGACAGCTAATTTGGTAGAAACAGTGACAACCAGAGAGCAGATTAGGAGTTCCGGCTGTAACGAGCCAGCAGCCATTGGTGGGGACTGTTTACAGTGGAGGGCTATATGTACTGCGGTTATATGTATGAGGGTTTGGGTAGGTGAGATGCTGACCTTCGTGTGTGTTAAGACCTAGACAAAGATGTTTAATCATGCTGTGGAGGTGCTGGCTTTGTGTCATGGTTTGAATATGCCTGGCCCAGGGAGTGACAGTGTTTGAAGGTGTGGCCCTGTTGGAGTAGATGTGTCGCTGTGGGCGTGAGCTTTAAGACCCTCATCTTAGATTCCTGGAAGCAAGTATTCTACTAGTAGCCTTCAGATGAAGATGTAGAACACTCAGCTCCTCTTGCACCATGCCTGCCTGGATGCTGCCATGTTCCTGTCTTGGTGATAATGGACTGAACCTCTGAACCTGTAAGAAGCCAGCCCCAATTAAATATTGTTCTTTATAAGACTTGTATTGGTCATGGTGTCAGCACTCAGGAGGCTAAAGCAAGATCCTGAGTTTGAGAGCAGCTACGTCATGTAAAGAGACGGTCTCACAAAGAGACATACTTAAAAGTTGAAAAATGCCAGGCAGTGGTGGCGCACGCCTTTAATCCCAGCACTTCGGAGGCAGAGGCAAGCAGATTTCTGAGTTCAAGGCCAGCCTGGTCTTACAGAGTGAGTTCCAGGACACCCAGGGCTATACAGAGAAATTCTGTCTCGAAAAACAAAAACACACACAAAAAAATTGAAAATATACAAACATATTAAAAAGACTGGAAGACCACATACTTGAAAAAATTTACAGGGATCAAGTCCAGAGTCGTGTGCATGTTAGGCATGTGTTCTACCACTGAGCTACACATGCAGCTGCAGCAAAGTTACTTCTGTGTAGTCTAAATGAAGGTGAGTTCCTCTCTGCTGAGAAATAATAAACACCTCTGCAAAGATGTTTTAAATAGATAGCCAATGCCCATGTCTCTTTGCATATGTGCACATGCAAAATTATACCTTGTAAGGAATCTTGAACTATGCCTAGGATTTTATCAGTTCAGCCCTTTGCAAACAATAGTGTCCCTGTTGTTAGAAAAAAATATCTTCTGGAAAGGCTTCTTTTACTATTGTAAGGACTACAGAGCTCTTATCTCTGGGCTTCTCGTGGTTTGTTATGGGCCAGAGCGTAGAGGAGACCAGCCCCGGCTGCACCATTAGGTTTCCATTAGTATCCATTACCATGCAGCCATGACAATGCTTCTCTTTCCTCTCAACCCCCTTGTGTAGTTATACTCTCATCCAGTATTAAACATCAGGAGGCTGCCAGAGGCCCCAGCGGCCTATTTGATTTCACTTTGTGAAAGAAAACAAAGTTATGCTAGATGCAATGGAGAAATTATACTCAGAGACCTAGCCGGAGGCACGTAAGCCCAACGTGTCAGGGTTCACTTCGCTGCTACTTTCTTGATGGAGTCTGGGATTCTGAGGGCAAGCCTCTTCTGAAGAGCAATCTGAAGAACACCCCTGTCTCTACCCCTCAGGGTTCCAGCCTTCTTCCCCTGTCCCAGTCAGGATCACCAGCAGGAAGGGAGGCCATGACAGGCTCACAGAAGCACAGCTCATACCAGATCTCTGGCTGCAGTTGGCAGTTTGAAGGTGAACACTTGCTCTGTGCCCCAGAGAGGAAGGCTATTATTATACGAGGCTCAGAAAGGCACTTAGAATTTCTGAAGCAGGCTTGCTTTTGGTTTCCGCTAATAGTTCCAGAACTCAAAACGAAACCAGACGATTTTGTGTGCTGGAGGTCCACAGAACCCTAATAGAAATGTGTGTACATGACCAAAGTGGCCGCAGGGAACACACCACTTACTGAGAACAGTTAAGATTGGAGGCATAAGTTTGCCAGAGATCTCAAGTTTTTTAATTTTTAAAACTACATCTCTGTACCTCCACAGGTTTGTAGAGATCAAAGGTCAACTTGCAGGAGTCATTTCCCTCTTCCATGTGAGTTCTAGGAATGCTGATCAGTTCATCAGGCTTGAAGCAGGTACCTGAACCCTCTGAACCCTCCTGACAGCTCAGTTATAAGAGCTTGTGACACTTAGAATAAATTTAAGGGAGGCTGGGAAGATGTCTCAGTGGGTAAAGATGATTGCTACCAAATCTGAAGACCCTAGTCTGATCCCTGAGACCCATATGGCAGAAGAGAATGATTCCTGCAAGTTAGCCTCTGACTTCCATATGAACCATGTTACCTGCACACAAGCATACACACACAGATACATACACACACTCACATACAAACACACACACACACAGACAGACACA
>NW_021604567.1:19344788-19393529 GCF_004785775.1 Grammomys surdaster | reverse complement strand
CAGACAAGGCATATATACAGACACATATACACACTCACAAACAGACACACACACACTCACACAAACATACAGACATACACACACATGCATAGACACACAAACAGGCATACACACATACACATAGACACACACACAGGAAAACAGATACACATACAGGCATATACACAGACATACACATACATATACACTTCTGTCTTAGTTAGGGTTTCCATTCCTGTGAATAGACACCATGACCAAGGCAACTCTTATAAAGGACAACATTTAATTGGGGACTGGCTTACAGGTTCAGAGGTTCAGTCCATTATCAAGACAGGAAGCATGGCAGCATCCAGGCATGCATGGTACTGGAGGAACTGAGAGTTGTACATCTGTTCTGAAGGCCAACAAGAGAAGACTGTCTTCCACATGGCTAGGAGGAGGGTCTCAAAGGACACCCCCGAAGTGATACACTTCCTCCAACAAGGCCACACTTCCTAATAATGCCACTCCCTGGGCCAAGCATATTCAAACCATCACACACTCATACAAACACAAACATAATAAACACACATACACTCACACACACAAACACTAAAAAAATTAGTTTAAGGGCTGAAGATGGACTAGAGAATCGTGCAGTCACCTAGCCTAGCATGCAGGCCACTCTAGATTCAATCCCTTGCAAAAAACAAACTAGGCAGTTACTTAATTTAAAAGAGTCTAATCTTCCTTCCTCTTTGGAAGAAAGATGGATAACTTCATCAGAGTGTTGTTTTACAAGGTAGGTATTCTGAGGATTGAGTTTACCTTGTTTTGGAGTCTTTGGGGCCAGGAAACACCTAAGTGAGGTGTCATGTTCCATTTTCAGTCATCATCTACCACAGGCTGGGTAATTTATAAACAACAGTTTATATGACTCATTGTTCTTGCAACTGGGAGGCCCAGACCAGGTCTCAGGTGTCCATGCAGGGTCTCCACATTCTGCACATATGGCAGGAAAACAAGGAAATGAGTTGGTAAGGAGGAGTGGGACCCATTCCCCTAATCTCTAACTCACTCTAGTCATTAAGGACAGAGGCCTTGTGATAAAACTGTTTGGGAAGGATTAGACAGTGAGAGAGCTTCATTAAAAATAAAACGATAATAACAACATATACCTTTTAATACTGTTACAAAAGCAATTAATTTTCAGCATGGATTAGTGGAGACATTAAAGCCATAACATGTTTACGTGAATTTTACAGAGGTTTCAGGGATACAGGACATGTAATTTATTGAACTACTGTCCTTAAAAAAAAAAAAAAACTTGTGAGGGAGAAGTGAGTTGGAGAAGAGAGAGCCCAGTGGTCTCAGGCAAAGTATAGCATCAGCCTTTGTCTCAGTTATTTTTCTGTCACTGTGTAAGACACCATGACCAAAGTAACTCATGGCATATTTGGAGCTTACAGTTTCAGAGGGTTAGAGTCCATGACAGGGAGCATAGCAGCAGGAAGCAAATATGGCACTGGAGACGTAGCCGAGAGTTCATATCTGGATCCACAAACAGGAAAAAAGCAGATGGCACAATAAAAATGGGTCAACCCTTTGAAACCTCAGAGCCTACCCCTCAGTGACCCCCTCCAACAAAGCCACACCTTCTAATCCTTCCCAAACAATTTTATCATGTGGAGACCAAGTACCCAAATATATGATCCTGTGGGAGCCATTCTCATTCAAACCACCACAACAAGGAGGCATGAGCCTTTAATCCCAGCACTTGGGAGGCAGAGGCAGGTGGATCTCTGAATTTGGGGACAGCCTGGTTTATATAATGAGGTCCAGGCCAGCCAGAGCAAAAAAGTAAGAAACAGTCTTAAAAAACAAACAAACAATAATAATAACAACCAAAACCTAAACCCCCACAAAACAAAATAACTGCCATGCTAGAAAGAGCACTGAACGGAGAAGACAGTTGTCCAAGCTTGTGGTTCCCAAATGTAGACATAGAGGCTATTTTCGTGTGAGAATGTTAGCTTTCTGTTTTTCCAATTCCCTTACCGCCTAAGTTTGGCTATCCTGGAACTTGCTCTGTAGACAGACCTGGAACTCAGAAGTCAGCCTGCCTTTGTAAACACAAACAATAAATTTAGCTGGGTGGGATTCCATCCTGAGATCACTTCCTGGTACTCCTTTATTTCTTGCACCATGAGCCTTGGTTTTTTTTTTTTAACCTATTCCTTTCTCTTTACTGACTCATTAGTGCAGCTGCCTCTGTTCTTTCATGTCCATGAAGCCCCTCATACAATTCCTATTGCATCCTTATATTTTGCATAGTTGAGAAATCCTGTTTTTATATTCTTGAACTCATGTTTTCAGAGTTCTTTCCCACAGCCTTAAGAGCTGTCCTAACTGTCACAGCATTACCATTTTGCTGAGAAACATTAGACACATTCTCGATTCCTGAGTCATGCTGTTTGTAATTACCATGAAGTCATTAATCTTGGCAGGGAGAATATTCTCTTGAATAAAGAATATGTACATTATTATGCAAACAAGCCTTATGCCTACAGCAACCATCAGCACTTGTGAGGACCAAGTCCTACTGGCTCTCTCAGGGGCAGGAACTGTGTCATGATGTCCCTTTCATGGCCACACAGGACCTGGCATCCCCCCCTTACTGTTTAATTCAAGAGTGAGAACTTCAATCAGGAGTGCCATTATTGAGCACTTGACTTGTTTGATGCAGACTGGAAGGAGAGACAAAACCAGTAAGAATAAACCAACTGTGATTCCCCTATTTATGAGCAAAGTCATCATCCAGGAAGAAGAAGTGAACTCGTGCACAGCAGAGGTAAAGGCTGCAGACACTTCCTCAATAGAAGTGGATCCCACTCTAGAGTTACTATTATCCATGATCTTATGACGTAGGGAGTTCGTATCCAAACCCAAATTAGAATTGCTCCAAAGCCCCTTTAAATGAGATTGAATTTTAGACTCATCATGTTCAGAGGTATTATACTCCAAGGGGGTTACACAGACCCAATGGAATAATGAATGGCATTGCACTGAGAGCATGACCTTAATGTTTTCAAATTGATTTCCCATAAATAGAACTGCCTCCTCTAGAGCAGTAAACCTATCCTGGAGTTCCCCTGTCAATATTCTCCTGGATAATGAGTGCTATTGACACATTCCTGGATAATTGATCTGTATGATGTGCCATGTGAATCTCTTTAACCAAGGGTGTAGTGGATAAGGCAAAACTAGAAAATCACACCTATTAAGGCTGTGATCCCCAATATCAAGGCTGCAACAAATCTTTTAGATCTCTTGAGAGCCAAAGTAGCCCTCTGCAAAGCCTCTCTACCAGGGCTGGAGAACCACAGCCAGTAACATTAATAGGCAGTAGATCATATGGGGCTGTCTAAATTTAGCATGAACATCTCTAGATGAAGTCCCTATACAGTTTGATAAAACACAGTCTGTGCATCTAATATGATAGGAGCCATGGACTGACTATGGGAGCCATATACTGACTATCTGATTTTCAGGTTTCCTCTTGTTCCCTGATGCAGCAGAGAGAAAGGAGCTACAACACATTCCAATATGGGAGTCAAGGTTTGCTTATTGGCACACAATGAGGGTGCACAAGAGTCACCTCATGCATGGCCACAAACAGTCTAAACAAATCCGGTTGAGAAGGGCAATCTCTCCCAAGAGAACGACAACACATTTATAACTCATAAAAATGACCGAAACCATCCATCCCAACTTAAGGGATTGGGACGATGGTCTTCTTATAATTTCTTCCTGCTGAATTAGTGGGAAGAATTCCTATTTGGGGGCCCAAAAGGAAATGGGAAAATGGTTAAGTCAAAAGAAAGCTAGCTGGCATCGTTTGTTGCCCAGTCTCTACGTGTGGCCTCTGCCAGTACTTGTATGCATGTGCACAGTGGTGCACAGACATATATTCAGGCAAACGCTTACACACATAAAATAAAAATAAATGAAATCTCAAAAAAAAAAACCCCAAAAAGAACATGTTCATCCACTACGAGGAACATGACACTTAGACAAGATGCTAACAGAACAAGAGGGGCGGCCGGGAATGAATGCTGGCTGTGAAGGGAAGGGACTCTGGGCAGCTTGAGCACAGCACACATGGCTCTGGCAGGCTTTGCCCTTCTCCCCCATACCCCCACCCCGCACGCCCCAGCCTTGTAAAAAACATTCCTAAAGCTAGCATCCCCCCAAGGTCTAGTCTCTTATTTGGCTACTCCTTCTGAGACTGATTACTGAGGTCCAGCCATCAAAGTGTTGAAGTCCAGCAATCAAAAGCCCCCTTTGCCTCACCTAATTAACATGCCCAATTAAAATTAAACAGCTCATCCTAAGCTGGGTTTTCCCATTTTACCTTCTTAAACCACCATTTTCCTATCAGCCATGTCTGTCTCCTCTCTATCCAGAGGCAGTCCTTTGTACCCCTCCAGGACAGATACTCCTCCTCTCTCTCCCTTGTTTCCTTCACCTTCATCCTGGTCCTCTGTTTCCAATCTGTCTCTTAGTCCCTGTCCATTGTCTCTCTGGGGCAAATAAATCTCTTTTGTGTTGAGAACTAGGTCTTGGGCAGATACCTGAAGAGGTTTTTTTTTTTTTCTGTAAACCAAAAACTGCCCATTAAAACAAAACCAATAACCAGACTGGAAAGATGACCAGAAGATAAAAGCACTTGCTACCAGGCCTGACAACCTGAGTTTCATTCTTGGAACCCACATCATGAAAGAAGCAAACCAACTCCTACAAATTGTCCTCTGACCTTGACACATGTGGAGGGGCACCCCCACAAACATATAAATGCATTTGGAAAAAAATAAAATCTCAAAAAAAGAATTATCAATAATTTTTTTAGATTTATTTATTTATTTTATGTACATGAGCACACTTACAGCTGTCTTCAGACATGCCAGAAGAGGGTATCGGATCCCATTACCGATGCTTGTGAGCCACCATGTGGTTGCTGAGAATTGAACTCAGGACCTCTGGAAGAGCAGTTCAATACTCTTAATGACTGAGTCATCTCTCCAGTCCTGAGTTTTCAATAATTTAAGAACAAGCAGTGTTGCCTATGCCCTGGACTACTCGCCACTCGACCTTCCCTTCCCTTGGGGGTTGGAGGTGAGGTGGCGCAGAGTCAACGACACAGACTCCAGGAGCAGGTGAGAAATGCTGCAGCAAGCTCTCTGAACGCCGCTGCAAGCTCCTTTAATACCCTCCACCTGAACCCCATTGGTCCCAGGAAAGTATCTCTTCTAAAGAGCAGTTTCTGATTGGCTGGCATTGTCTGCACTTGCAATCCTTGGTCTCTCAGGCAGTCCTTACTTAGGTCCTTCTGCAGGAGACGCTTTTGTGGCTGCACAGCTCACACCGTTCCTGCTACAAAGCAGCCCTTATGCCACTGGCCAGGGTGGTAGTGGGATACTCACAGGAGTCTTCCCAGAACAACAGGCTAGAGCTCAGATGCCTAAAACTGGGACACAGTGACAAGATGTGGACACAGAAGAAGCCTGCACAGGCTTCTTGCCACTCCTAGAGTATGCTGCCACTGAATGATGGCTGAGTCTGAACTCTCTATGTGTGCCCCAATCCCAAGTCTTCCCAGTTCCACAGCCCTGACCCCATGGGCTCTATCACAGTAAAGGAGAAGTGAGGAAGAGGAGGGAGAGAGGAAGCAGCAGGCAAGGGAAGGACTGAGATACTACTTAAGATGAGGTAGCAGAACTGGGAGACTCTGCAAATGGGGGAAAAAGCAATTCATCCAAACAGAATCTGCCAGGTCTATGATTGCAGTGTGGTAAGGATTTACCAGCCCTAATTCAAGGGAGGCTTGTCTATCACATAAAAATTGTGGGGTCTTGAAAGCCAGACTCCTGTCTGTCCCAGCTCTGAGCATGTCTACTTAGCAAAGGAGATGGACAATTATCCCTGGATGGGTTGACTAGCCCAGTGACTCTCCTCCATCTTTTTCTGTTCCACTAAAAATGATCTTTGCTCACTCGATGAAAGTGATTAGTAATATTGGTGTGTAGGTGGTTCTGTCTGTACAGAGAACTACCAACTCAATCAAGAAAAAAAGAAGATATTTTCAGAAAATACTTCATATTTTCATCAGTCTTAAGTGAACTCATTCAATGTAGTGTGAGTGGCGAACAACTATATTTTACACTTAAGAGACTTTGGTATACAATGTTTAAACAATGTTTCTTCAAACATAATACAATTACTATAAGCAGCTACAGTAAAGAATGGTCTGGACTCATACAGGAAGCCATTCTTAGACGTTTCAAGTCTCTCCATCTTCTTGCAAATGTGGTCCTCACAAAACTGTACTGAAGCAAGGAAATAATTGTTCCAGGTAAGAAGGCCAGGTCCTGTGAGCCCTGGAGTTGGTTTACAGGAAGACCAGGTCCTGTGAGCCCTGGAGTTGGTTTACAGGTGTGGCTTGCCAGTTTTTATGACATATCAAAGGTACTCTCTCTGTACTTGATACTTTGTTATTTGATGCAAAGCATTTGTATTTAGCTAAAAGGTTTTGCTGTGCATCTAGCCAACCTCTCCCCTGACCCCACTGTTTCCTGTAGTCCAGACTGGCCTTAAGCTTCCTCAGCAGCTGAGGATTCCATCTGCCTCAACCTCCTAAGTTCTGGAATTATGGCCATGCACCACCTTGCCCAGCCTGAGTTCCCTTCTTTATTTGCAGGGACTGACTTTATTATAAAGTTGTAAGGAAAGCCAATTCTAGGAAAGTTTAGCCTTTTGGACAATGCCACGTAATATTGAGGGAACACAGCTGGTCTCATCCTAGTTGGGTAGACTCATCTTAGCTATGCAGCTGCCAGAGAGCCAGTGTTTGTTTTCATTTACGAAATCTCTTGTTGACTTATACATTCTGGTTTTTTTTTTTTTTTTGCATTCACCACCTGTTTGTGGCTGGCTTTTATGACTAACCTCAATTCCTTATTTTACACATTAATTTACATTTCATGCTTGATATTTGGTGAAGGAAATTGAGCTGTTCTTTTTCTTGCCCAAGAGCTGCAGATCCTGGAAGTAAATGGTGCTGCACAATAATCCATTGCCAACAGAATCACTAGAAAAATGAGCTCTTGAAAAGACAGGCAATTACCTAAAATTAGATCAAGCCAAAACTGCAGTTAGGTAAATCCTGTTGCTAAATTGCCTCCAGCAAGCCAAGCATAGAATAATACTGTGTTCTAGAGAATTAAAAACAGAAACAAAGTCTTCAAAAACAGGTAACTGTAGCCAAGTCTCCTTTTTCACTCTTCTTGATTACTTTTACAACTTGGAAAAGGATGTAGCAGAGTTCAAGGACAGCTAATTGAGAGCAACAGAAAGACGACCCAGTTTTAAAAACTGTCCTCCTGAATAAACAGGTGTCACTTTAAGATCTCTAAGTGATGTCTGAGAAAGTAGGGTTTTGTTTTGGTTTTTTTTCCAGGACATAAAGGGCAGAGTACATTTCCAAGGCTAACAAATTTGTTCCTAATGCCCCACTTTTTTACTGCAGCTTGAGGACCTCAGAGGAAGTTCAAACATCCTGGGGATTAAGCTTGCCCAAGCAAAGGGCAATAAAATAAGCAAAGTAGAAGACTCTGAAGATGCGATCACAGCTTACATGAGGTCTCACAGGCCATTGGTGAATTCCCTCTCCAGGACTGTAAGTTCAGCTCAGTAGGAGAACTCTGTCTAGATATCCGACACCTGTTGGGGAAATTTATGAGATTGGATTCCATGTTTACATATATATCAAAACAGGGTCTACAGCCTAGGCCAGCCTCGAACTTACTAGTAACCCAGGCTCCCAGGCTGACCTTGAACTACTTGCCTTTTTGGCACCATCTGTCAATCTCTAACAATAATTCTGACAACCGCATCATAAATAGATATAAGGCTTGTGGTGTGTCCTGATTTGGTTACTAGTGCTGATAAACACTAGTCAGAAACAACTCGGAGAGGGAAGGGTTTATTTGGTTTGATCACAGTTGATCACTAAGGGAAGTCAGGCAGAAAGGCAGCAGGAACGGAGCAGAGCAGAAACCATAGAGGTTCACTGCTCACCAGTTCTCCAACCCCTGACTTGCTCAGCTGCTTTTCTTATAACTAGGGCTGTCTGTCCAGGGGAGTGGTACCACCTACAGTGGGCTGGGCCCCACACATTATTCATGAATTAAGATTCCCCAGAGCTGAAGGAGGCAATCCTTCAACTGAGACTCTCTCTTTCCAGACAACTGTAGTTTTGTCAAACTAGAAAAAAACTAAGCAGCACACACTGAGGGAGAAGGAGACAGGAGGACCAAAGAGGTGTGGAGGCTTACAGCCACCACCACCACCACCACCACACCTTAGGTTCACAGCTCTGGGTTCAATGAGAGACTCTGCCTCAAAATAAAAAGGCACAGAGTGACACAAGAGAGGGCTTGATGCTACCTACCCTCTATCCTCCCTGTGGACACACAGAATGCATATTGGCACACACATGTACACACACACACACATACACACACACACACGCTCACACAAACTGAGTTTTCACGTACTTACAGCTGTGTAATAGTCACAGGTATAAATGAACAATGGCCCATTTGGGTGAGAATGTTTTAAACATCTTAGTTTTGCTTTAATCTTATACTTGAGAAGGGGGAGAGCTAATCTGCATTTCTGCAACATTATAGAATTCCCTGGGGGAAGTACGTGAATACCACCTTAGAAACCCAGGCTGGCACAGGCCATCTCCCTAGGAGATCCAGAATGACTTCTCTCTCCCTTTGCAGGGCCTGGTCCCAGTCTGGAAGGTTATGAATGGAGTTGAGAGCTTTTGGAATTCAAACGAGTTGTTGAGGTGTAGATGGCAGGACAACCCCTCAGGATGTTCTGTCTGGACCAGAATATTATGTGGGTGGGGACAGACATTCCTTAATTACCAGCTAGGACTGTAGTATTTCTACACTTAAATCTCTGGGCCAGCTGTAACAGTCCGATTAAGTGGATAAAGGCCTGGATTCGGGAGAATCCTCTCGGGAATGAGAGCATGCCTGTAGAGGTGTCGCGTCCCACATGGGGATAGCTCCACAGCATCACATTTCTGCACAAACCTTTGTTCTTGTGACTGGCAGAGGACACAGCCTAAAGGTTCCCCAGGAAGGGATGGAAGTAGGGCTGGACCACAGTGCCAGCTGGGACAAGTTTGTACAGGTGGTGGCTTCAGTTTTTCCATCCTTTTCCTCCTTCCCACTTTTGTCCATCAGTGGCGCCCCCTGGTGGGTGACGAGGACAGAGAAAAGATTTGATACTAGAACCCGGGAGGTTCCTACCTCCCCTTTCAGTATCAGTATTTTCCTGCTGCACGACACTTGCAGAAACACATGTCTATGCATAAAAGGGCAGGATCCAAGACTTAAGAACTACCTGGTGAGAATTCCAGGCACCCCTGAACACTGCAAACAGCTTTCCCCATTCCGAATGTGAGAAGGCTTAAACTCCAAGAGACCGAGTGTTCTCCTCGGCTTCCTAAGTCACTGGTTTCTTTGTTTGTTTGTTTGCTTGTTTTTGTTTTTTAAAAATATACTTTGAGATCTAGTTTGACTTCACTGCATACACTAGGAACTTGTCTCTACTTTGTTAAGAACGAGATATGAAAATGGGGAAGGGGTGGTAAACAGGAATGATTTAAATAAAGATGGGGGAAGGGTGGAGAGTTAACTAAAACTGAGGACCTATGAAAAAAGTAGAAACTTTGCTAGGCGTGGTAGCACACATCTTTAATCCCAGCACTCAGGAGGCATTGGGAGGCAGGTCTCTGTGAGTGTGAGGCCAGCTGTATATTCTAGGTCAGCTAGGGATACACAGTTGAGACCCTATCTTAAAAACAAACAAACAAACAAAAACAAAAAAACAAAAAAAGAGGAGTTTTTTCTCCCCTCTCTTTTTAACTAAAATAGTTAACTTTTAAAAGTTTGAATGGAGGCATTCTTCATGGAGTAAGTAATGCTGCTCCCAGAAATCAAAGGTTCTTAGATGAAAAGTCTCAGTGCTAGGTACGAAATACCTCCCTCTGAGACATCTCAGAGAGGCCCTCAGTCAATACAGGCTGCCGTTGCTCTTGTCCGTGCCCCAGGACCAAGCGGTACGATGTTACTGCTAACGATGATCCACACCATGTTCTCAGGACATACAGAAATTAAACTGAAGCCGAGCTGCTTCCCTGTTGGCTGTCTCATGGTGCTGGGGGCGGGGTGCTGTAGAGGCCGCTGAGGCAGAAACATCAGCAATGCCCTTTCCAGACTGAGAATGCGTGATACATATACGCCGGGAAAGATAGGCGACGCGCAACAGTGGCGTGACTTTTTGGAGAGCAATCTACAACTTTCTGATTGAGTTTGAGGCCTGCTCCTTAGGGAAGAATACATGCCTGGTACTATAAACTTGGTTAAAAGCCATGGCTGGGGAGGTCATGTGTCACAGGAGGGAATCTTTTACTGTTGGTTTGATAAATGGACATACATCCAAGCTGCTTTCTAAATTCTTGTGCTCACGCCTACAGACTAGTGCTTCTCTATCCCTCACCCTGACCTTGGTCAGAGAAGCTTCTTTTTGCTGCAGGCAGAGGTTAACGAAGACTCATAATTGGTCAAAGTGTTTAAAATGAGCTACAATGGAGTACAGTGGGACATCCGTGTCACTCCCTCGATGGCCAAGGAGATTCTGTTAGTTAGTGGTTGCTGGGGCGGGGGCCCCGGACGAGTCATTTTCTTCAATGGCATAGTCACTGGTAAGCTGCTCACGATTCAGCAAACAGCCTTTAGCCCATGCTCAGGGAGGCAATCCTAATTACATTAAATGGGTTATTTTTTAAAAAGACATGTCAGGACGAGAATAAGACAGTGGTCATCAGGACTGGGGGGATATGAAAGGAAGATAATAGGAATGAATAGATCACAATAATTTTATATATATATATACATATATATATATGAGAAACTGTCATAAAATATTTCTTAATTGTCTGAAATTAAGACGGAAGAAGTTGTCTGAGGAGGAAATGACAGTAAGACTCAGAACTACCCTTCCTTCATAGATGATGAAAGAGGGCTGTCAGTGTGAATTTGAAACTATGAGTTTTTCATGAAATATTGATTTTCAACTGGTCTGGGACTTTACTATGTCATATTTGCTCTTTATTTAGCCTAGTGATGTAGCAGGGTGTGTGGCAGTAGTGAGTCAGACACTTGGGTTCAAAGTCTGGCCTTCGTTTTCTCTCAGGCGCCACAGGCACATTCTTCTATTTTCCTCTTCACTTCTGTAAGAGGAGATTATTATAGTAGTAAAATTAAGTAACACAGTACACCGAAGAAAGAATGCAGAAAGAAACATAGTCAAAAGACACAAGAGGCTGGTACTCAACTGACATCACCCTTCCCCCCTTTTCTTCATTTCAGCACCTCAGCCCATGGGATGCTACTGACTGCATTCAGGGTGAGCTTCCCAGTCTCAGTTAAATGGCTCTGGAAATTTCCACACAGACACCAAGAAAGGTGAGTAGCAACAGAGAAGGCTCCTCCTCCTGGGAGGTTCTGCAAGTCTGGGGCTGTGGTGAGGAACTCTTATTGGTAATAACTGAGGGCAACATGACTACTACAGTTTATCAGAATCTTCAAGGATTTTCCCTGTGCTGTGATTAGACAATGCCAGAAGCCATCAGACTTGCGTTGTTTTTTCATGGCTGAATTCAGGCAGTGGGGAAGGAAATGGCAACAAAGTATCTGAGACACCTGGAGTATGGAGAAGTAACAACAAAACCAGAAATTGTGATGGAGCCAAACGACCAAACTCAGACAAGTGAGTAGCCTGGGCTTTCATGTTTTCAGACTTCACCATGAGCGTTTCCCACAGCAGTTGATGTGCCTCTGGGGTTCTGAAAACCACCTCAGAAGACTTGAGGCCTATCTTTTTAAAAAATCAACAAGAAGTTTGCACTTCTGCTTCAGAAATATTTAAGTTGGTTTTATTATAACACTGTATTTCACTGCTCTGAAAATCTTTAGAGAGTCGGTGGTGAGGAACAGGCGCTGTGTTCAGCCATATTTGTGCCTTGATTACTTATTCTCCATGACGGCACTCGCTGAGTGCCCTAGCAGGAAACAACCTTACCTCCCCACTTTTCTCTAAGTCTAACCATTTCCCAAGTAAGGAAAAAAAAAGCGTAGAACCTGTCCATGTGACATGCGCTCCAGGCACAGGTTGGGCATTCACCTAGTTACATTGTTTAGATCTTTTATTTCTGTATATTAATAATGGGGAATTAGACTGGACTAGTACAGCTGTATTTGAACCCACCTCTCCTTACAACACTTATTGCTGGAATACGTTTGATGGTGTGAGCTCTCCACTGTTCTCATCTCTTAAATCCAAAATCCACAACACTAAACCAGCCCTTCTTGGGAGCCCCCATTATGCTCCCCCCCCTTTTGTAAGAGGATCTTACTATGTAGCCCAGGCTGGTCTCAAATTTGTAATCCTCTAGTGCTAGGATTGCAGGCATGAGCTCCCAGGTATTCTGCATTTTTATGCCTAAATCATAGGTGGTTAGCTGCACAGAAGAGCTCCAGCTCAACCAGCAAAGGAATTGAGGGCAGCAGAAATCTGACAGCTATCCAGAGGAGAGCACGGACCTGTGGCAGCAGGTGAGAGAGAGAATGTGGAAAGGACGAGATGAAGGTTACATGTAGAATCTTAAGGAACTCTCCAGAAAATCAGGTAAACAAGAACATGAAGATCATCAGGGCAGAAGCGTCCGGGTCAGTGAAGACATCTGCTTCCTATTTGCCTAACCTGACAATTCACTTCTCAAACACATTTGTCCAGCACTCCCAGTGCTGTTACTAACTTGTAAACCAGCTCAGTGTAGGCTTGAGAATGGTGCTGGACATTGAGTTCAAACCAGAAAGAAGCATCCTTGCCTGTATTGGATTCATGCACCACTACCCACTGTGTTACAGCTGCCTTTGTTAAGCCTTCAGTCACTTCCTGTTTTATTTCTGCAATCAAGAAGAGGTGTCTTGGGCAAGAAGATGCCTACAGGCTCAAGACACCAGCCAGCTTAAGTCTCTGAGCAGGCTAGGAAAGGCACAGAAGAACCAGACTGAGCTTAACTAGGCTCTGTCTCTACAGACTCTATGCTTTGATTGCCCATAGCCTGGTCCTCTGCTCTCAGGAGGCAACACTCCCAAGATACACTACATGGAAGGCTTTTGAGCTTCTTTGTTGACACAACTGCCATAAAAACCTGACGTCCTTTCATTTAGTCTGTAATTCCACTCCTACTTAGACAAGGTGTTTTGTCAGAAGTTGAACTAAGTCACTGAATGAACCACTCAGCCACATGCCAGCCGACTACTCAGCTGTGTGCAGCCTAACACTTACCACTCAGCCACAGGCCAACCACTAATGTTCAGGGTGAGGACCCAATAGTGTGTCTAAATTCATTCAAACGCTGCTGACCCGTGGTTAGTCAGCCACAGGTCTTAATGTTCAGACCTAGGTTTGAGAACAGGCTTGTGTGCCAGTATCCAGCCCTTGGCTTCACCATTCCCATTCTGTGATCTAACACAATGAACAAAGGTATCCTGGCGCACTGTGGTTTGCTGTGAAGTTGAGACCATTCCAGATGTCGTCACATTGGCTGGAAGAACAAGTTGGGTGTGTGGGAGGTCTCTGGAGGCCAAGGTCTGGCTCCAGCTTGGCCCTGACCCCTCTTCCTGCTTCTCCTCTGGGTTTCACCCTTAGCTTGAGCTGGATGATCTACTTTTCTGATTTGAAAGGCATGAGATTATCTGGTTTTGAACACCATACTTTGCTGGTCCGTAGAGAAGTGCCCTCCCTTGCAAAGCAGTTTTTCTTTTCTTTTTCTTTTTTTTATTTCAAAGCTTGTCTCTTTCTGATGGATCGTTCTAAAGGAGGCGTGGCTTGACTAGCACTCCTCATGCCCTGCTCTGTTTTGCTCCAGGTTTTGAAACAATTGCTACAATCTGTGGTGCTTACGTCAAGGGTTCCAAAAAAGCATTTTGTTTGCCCCAGCGGCAAGGGTGGGGAGAGATGCTTCAGTTGGCAGCACCCCGGAGAGCACCTGTGTGAGCACCTTTCCACATCAGCAAAGGCGAGGTGCTCTTAAAGTAGGAAGTGACCTCTATCTCTGAGGAGGCAGGCTTGAGTCAGTCTGCCTGCACATTCAAGGTTTACCCAGCACACAAACTGTCTCAGAATCTGGTTAAGTTGAAAAAATTCTGACTCTGTTGTCTGAGGGTCACCTGAGATACACCAACTTAGTAACTCCTCTGCTTATGCCAGTGCTCCTGACTTACTGTGTGCTGTGCTCTGACCTACTATGGCTGTGCTCTGAGAGGCCGAGTGTTGTGTCATCTTCCTTGAGGCAAAACACCAATCTGTCTTCTCAGCTTCCCTCGGTGTCCTGGTGTGAACAGTGCTGAAAACATGCCGTCCTGAGACACTGCAATGGAAGAGTTCCCTTCTACCCCAGCTACTGCATGGAGCGTTAGCGAGTTTAAAAACTAAAAGCTAAAGAATGTCTTATTTCCTACACACCAAGTATAATCAAGTAGGAAATGCAAAGGAGGGGAATAGCTGGTGCTATTTCAAGTTAGTGGAAGAGTTTATCGTTTCATAATAGTTTGAATATAGGTGGTATTTTAAGAGGAAAAAAATGAAGAGCCTTATTTCACACTACGTACAAAATAAAAATTCTTCAGCTAAATAACTCTAGTTTAAAAAAGTATAAAAGTATTACAGGGCAGCACAAGATGCTTGTTTTATCATCTCAAAGGGGAAAAAAAATTTCTAAACATGTGTTAGAGCCCAAAAGTCATGAAAATGATAGAGTTAAGTACCTGAAAACTTTCTATATAACAAATAGCATTATAGACAGAAATGAGAACAGGAAACTGGGGCAAGAAGGACACTCAGGGCCTAAGAGTGCACGTGGCTCCTCCGGACAACCCTAAGAACACATGAGGCTCCTGCAGAGGACCTGAGTCCAGTTTTCTGCGTCCCTGTCAAATCGCTAATTCTAGCCCCAGGAGATCTGATGCCTCTGGCCTCGGTGGGTACTTACACTTATATGTACATACACATGCCAATACACACCCTCCACACACTCGTGCATGCAATTAAAATAATTAGTCTTAAGATAAAAACTAGGAAGACACCTTCATCATGTAAAGTGGATCAAAGATATCCATAACATACAAAGATCCCCACAGCCAATTAGAAACCCAATGAAGTTACAGTTCAGAAGCAGGGCATGATGGCGCACACCTTTAATTCCAGCATTTGGGAGGCAGAGGCAGGTGAATCTCTGAGTTCCAGGCCAGACTAGTCTACATAAGGAGTTTCAGAACAGCCACGAATACACAGAGAAACCCTGTCTCAAAATAAACAAAAAATATAACAATGAAATACATAGATAAAGAATATCAACAGGCAACTTAGGGAGGAATGTTTACAATCAATAGATATAAGAAACTATTTTTGACCCCAATTTCACTCTCATTCAAGAAATGGGGCAGTTTTTGCCCATTTGACTAGCAAAACTTTAAAAATTGATGATGTTCTGTATTTCTTAGCAGAATGTACATGTTAATCAGCACTCTGTCACCATGAAAAACCCAACTTCATCAACTTATAAGGAAGAAGGTGGGGCCCATGAGAGCAGCAGGTAAAGACTGGAGCCAGGAAGCCTGAAACTCGACCTAGGTGAGAACCCGTCTCTGACTCTGGCGCGCATGCGCATGCCTTGACGCATAGCACACATGAGAACGGTTCTGTGGGATGTTCTCTGACTCCCGCACTCATGTTGTAACACACAAGCAATTCACACAACCAGCCTACAACTACATTTAAAAGAAAACTTTTTTGGATGGGGGAAAACTTTACTTCAGATTCAGAGGTCTCAGCCTGCGATCAGTTGGCCTGCCACTTCAGCCCCCTGTGGTGAGGATGAGCAGGAGATCAGGCAGAGACAGCAAAGACCAACGTGTATGTGGTGTGTCCCAGCATTCCCTTCAAGAACATGCCTCAGCTGACCTAACTTCTTCCTATTAGGTTCCACCTCTTACCTTCACTCAGTAACACCACATGCTGGGGACCAAACCTTTAACCCATGGGCATTTGGGAGATATTCTAGATACCAGCTGGTAAGCGCCTGCGTTTACCTGGCCAAGGATTTGGCTGTGAGGAATTACATCAGGCCAGTTGGGGGATCCACAGCAAAACTGAGGCTGCGGCAATTTTGTTGAGAACAATAGGACTTGTGATAGCTTTATCAGAAACCGAATATAATGGAGATCGCCAGGATCAATACAGTTGTAGTTGCCAAGGTACAATGACGTTTGCAAGTTATACAGGGCACGCAAGATTAATGGCTAAGACCGACTGTCCTGTCGAGCTTCCACACTTCCTTGGCTTCCGAGGGAACACATAGAGAAACACAAAGAGGCCTGAACGCTTCATTGCCTGAGGAAGTGCCTCGGTCTCTCAGAGACTGAAAGCACATTGCCCCAGGAGCCATGGACTCTAACCTGAAAAACCTATCATGTAGCTTCTCAAGGTAGCCAGGCCAGGCCAGCCCCGTGGTTCTCTGCACCAGTGAAGGCAGTGCACACATTACAGTTCCCATAGCTGTGGTGCAGAGAGGAGCGTCACCACACACTCAGGTCCCAGGGATGCTTGAATTATCTGTGACTAGAATATATTCATGTATCATTTAGCAGCTATGAGCAAACTGAAATGCCTAAAAGTAAAACAATACTAGTTGGTTTTAGAATATAAAATCCATAAAGAATAAGAATACACATTGCCAGCAAAGCCATCGTTATTCCTGGGTAAAACCATCTGAGTGCGGCATGTTAGGGACTGCTATGGTTTGACGCTTCATTCTGGCACTAGAAACCCGTAAAACGGGGTTTTACGAAACTCTCTCCAAGAATAATAGCATTAGCTGGCTTACGTGTTCAATGTCAAAACGACTACTTGCAAATTATCAGGAGAACATTATGACGGAACGCTCGGCTACCATCAGATGGTCAATGCAAAAGAAACTTCTAGACTAGGAATAAAAGACATCCACCAGGACAGTCACTGTCATGTGGCCCAATGTCACCAGCTGTGTGCAGCTTGAGCCAGATTAATAACATTGAGCATATTAAGAATACTCTGGTGTTTCCATTTGCTTCTGTATCGGGATTGTGTGAGAGCTGGAGTGAGTGACGTCCACTCCTAGCATTCTTCGTCTCCTTGAAGCCGGGCTTTCTCCCAAGCATGCAGACATCAAAAGGCTCACACCCAGAAAGCTATCCCTGCCATTTCCTCCTCATGCCTGTTTCCTGGCTGCATGCCCCCTCTCTTAGTGCTGCTGTATTATTCATTTGAAAAGTCACACTTGTTTTACAAAGTGCCCTGGGATTGGGATGCCTTCCCTGATCCATTTTTGTTTGGATGACTCTCAATCACTGGAGTTATGCCCCAGAGTGCTAATAAGAACACTGTGCTCTTGTACTGGGTACATCAGATCCTCCCTTGACCTTTAGAGAACACCCAGGGCTCTCTATTTGAAGAAAATAAAACCCACACTAGGTGGATGACCTATCCAGCTTATAGCTATTGGCGTCTGGTATGTTTTCAGAAACAAAGCTGGATCCACTCCAACACTGCATCGGGCTGGTTTACAGGCATTAGGGCAGTTGTGGAACACTCAGACAATGATGGCTGCTAGCCTGGAGTCCTAGGACTACAGGTGGTCTCTCCACTCTCAATAGGGTGTAGTAGTATACACGTCTATAATTCCAGCAACTTAAAGAACGGGAGAATCGGGAGTTCAAGGTCATCCTCAGCTAGGCAGAAAATTTGAGGACACCCTGGGCTACATGAGACCATCTCAAAAAATAAAAAGAAAACTTATCTCCACTTAAAAACACAACATTTGGGGCTGAAGAATGAATACCTTGGGTCCCTTCCAATGGTATAAAGCAGGATTCTCCCTGCAACCCAATGGTGGGTGCCTGTACCAGTCCAGGCCTTGACCTTAACGGTCATGAGGGTTCCATCTTCCAGTGTTAGAGGTTGAAGGGGGTTCCTCTCTTTTTATCTGGATATAGGGGTAATCCCAAACTACACAGCGACAATTCCCACTTCCTTGACAGGAGGATGGAGCATTCATAGGACAGGCATAGTACCAAAGCATCTTAAGCTCCCTCTCCAGGGTAAAAGGGCCACAACCCACCCGATTTGACCCTTCTCTTCATCCATGACTCTAGGAGGGAGAGTCATGAGGGTACGAAGGTCCACCTGGAAAGTAGCTTGGCCATCCAAAGTCAGGGTGAAGAGGGTATTTTCATCTCCCGACTTTCTCAGTTCCCAAGTCCAGATTTCCTATCTACTGGGGTTATTAGGTCCATCTGCCAGGGAGAAATAAATAAATATGATACCCACATTTAAGGGACCTGGGTCAATCTGATCTTTAGGGATCAGAGGTTCAGGGTGGCAGTCCGTTGGTCTGTCCGCCTCTGTGGTCTCATTTCGTCAGGACTGATGAATCCGCCAGAGGAGCAGGTGCCTTGACAGCACTGGGTTGTGATGATGACTGGGTGGTGTCCCTTCCGAAGAGGCTCCAGGGGCTCTCAGTATCCACACTGTCTCCTGACTGGAACAGGTGGATGGGAGGAAGCCATCTAAGAGTAGGGTGGATTTTGGATACTTTTGTCTAAATTCCAACAGATCTGCACTCGGGGATTCCTCAAACAATGTAGGTGATTTTCTTGAACACTTGTGACAACCAAATCTACGTTAGTTGACAGGTAACATCCACCCTCTGGGTTGGTCCATTCAAAAGCAAGTGTGTGTTAACTAACCAGATCCAACAGGAGGCAGAAGAGAGCATCCTATATGTAGATCTAGGTCCGTTTAGATCTTCCTTTCTAAGGGCAGCTGTTGAGGGATGGTTTTGTGCACTGTGTATTTAGATGCTGATTACTGTGCCCAGAGATCTGGTTGCAGTCTGGACATTGGCACTGTCAAGCATCTCCTGTCTCGATGTTCTGTAAAGCCTGTTTTCCATCACCTTTGATTGGTTAGTAAAGACTTAATCAGCCAATAGCTGGGTAGGAGAGGATAAGGCGGGACCTCCAATCCCATGTTGGGGTCCAGGAGGGAAGAGAGAGTGGCAATTCATCATGAGGAGTCTCCAGAGAAGAACAGATGGAGCAGGAGCAGTCAGTGCGTGCAGGTAACACCACAAGGCTGGGAAGTTGCTGGGAGGTAGGCCAGCCCCGCAAGGTCGGATTAGAATAAATGAGAGCCCTGCCCAGCTATAGTGGTAGAATCTTTTAAAGAAATACGCCAGGTCTTCGCGTCATTATTTCAGAGCAAGGCTGGGCATAGAAAAGCCCTGCACTTCCTCAGGCAACAGGTGTAGGGAGGCAGAGGGCTTGGGGTGGCCCGGTTTCCACCCATTTGCTGACTTCCCTTACCTCCTGGAGGTTTCAGTGCAGGAATCGAGAGGGTGTTCCACAAAGAACTCCTGCCTCCCTCAGTTACCTTATGTGTTTGCCAATTCCTTGTTCGGCCTCTAGTATTGTTTAACGCCTCCCCCCACACACACACACTGTTGTTGCAGAACTTAATAGCTAAATTATGATGGGCAGCTTACGGTATGCTGCTAAACATAGTGGGTTATCCCCAACCAGCAGGGTACTTTATTTTAAGTTCCTGTAGGTAGCCTGAAGGTAGTTCATCCTTCCCTGTGGCTGAGTCCTCTTGTCAAGAGGTGATCCTCAGGTAGAGAACAAGTGACCAGAGTGTTGGTAGGGGCTTGGCCTGAGTCCAGAGTCATCCTGGGCTCCCAGGGGCCAAGGTGTATGGAGCCCTGGTCTTGTTAAACAATTAAAAATTGTTTTAATTTTCCTTTCTGCTAGTACATCTACTCTTCCAGTGGCCTTCTGATTACAATAGGCACACTGGTCCATTTTCCTTCCCTTTCTCCTGGTCTATCCCCCTATTTCCTTTCCTGTCTGTTTCCCTCAGAGCAGTGATCATCATGTGGGAGTTTCTTTCCCTATCTCTCTTGGGATGAACTTCAGTTGTAACCTTCTGAGCAGTTTCCAAAAGTTGAAACACATTCGTTCCCTCAAATTCCTCTAACATCTAGAGCTTTCTCCTTATGTCTGAGACCAGCTGTATGACAAAAGCAGTTATTATTGGCTCACTGGTTTTAGAGGGCATCTATATCAGTGGGGTAAAAACGTGACATGTCTCACAGACACCCAGTGGCGATTCTTCAGGTCCTTGAGTAACCTGACTTACCTTGGACAGACCGATGGTTTTCTGGTTGTTTTTAGTGTCAAATAGTGTCTGGTGAAAAGCACTTCAAGATCCAATGATATTAGGGATTCCAATCAGCCTGGGGTGGACTCTATCAGGATTTTGCTGTCTGACTGAGAGCTACAGCCCAGCCCCTGAGCCAGTTTTCTGCTTTCCAGTCAGATCCTGTTTTACTTACTCCTCAGCTGACTATGAACAAGGTGGTTCCAGAGATGTTGAAAGTCAATCCAGCTCAGCCAGTGAGTGTTAAAAAACAGTTGCCAAGAGACTGATAAGGGCCCATGACTTTTCAGAGAAGGGAAGGTTTTGGGTCTTCCAATTATGTAAGTCACTGATAGATAAGGTGACATAAACCATGAACGGGGGGGTGGGGGGTGGGGGTGGGAAGTCTCTTCCCTGTCCTATGTGCACGCCTGGCTTCTCATATGTGAAACCGCTCCTTGAGTGTGAGGAGAAAGGGAGCCAGTAGAGTCTGCCTCCTGGCTCCCTCCTCAGGGGAGACCTCCCATGCACCTCCCAAAGGTCTAGACATAACAACGGGGATTTTCCATCTCCTCGGTTGGAGCACGAAGAACTGGTGGTACTTTTGGTTTATCCACATGTTTTAATTGGGACCCCAACTTCCAGGGATTGGGGTGGATGAAGGACAAGGGTTAGCCAGTGAGCAGGATAGGGGAACTGAATAGGGGTGTCCAGAAGAACTGGTCACGACATTCCAGATGGCCTTAACCACCTGGGAGTCTAAGGATCAATCCTTCGGGCAGACATCCTACTTCAGATGAAGGCCATCTGGGTTCACAAAGGGTGCAGGAATTTTCCTGGTGAGAAACAGACACCATAATCACATGTTCTCTTAAGATACATACTTCCAACATACGTTTCAAAGAAGGAGGGCTTTTGGCAACTCAGTCACACACGACAAACTGATTTAAAGTGACAGAGAGAAGCACACAAGTACAGACAATATCCATGACAAGACAGATCATGAGCACCAAGCATTCATTCTCCTGACTAAGATCTTCAGTAAGGTCTTGCTTGGACCCTGTGGTTGAGTCTGACCTCTCCTGTGTGTGTCCTAACCAGATGGCACCTTCTACAAACCCAACTTACCTCCAGAGGAGTGCAGACGAGATGGCTTTCAGACTTGGGTGGCACAGTCAGGTACCTCTGGAGCACTTGGCAGAGTCTGGTCAGAAAGGATTTTCCTAGGGCCCTGGGACACCTCAGAATGCATGCCCCCCCAGGAGTCCTCTCCAGCCAGTACACTCTTTCCTATTCCTGGGGGTCCTGAGACCCCTAAGTGTCAGAGTTCGACCTCTGGGGCCTCCAACATGTTGTGGGGACTCCCACCAGAAAAGACTACTTGGACACAGGTTATGCCTATTGAAAGTGTTTAGTCATCTAGGGACTACATCTGGGTAATTGGGACCCAAGTACAGTCCTGACCCTTCTCAGGGTCCATATTTAAGCAAGAGGCCTACACCCTGGCACACGATCCCTTTAAGCTTAGTGATGTTTGTTTCTGCTATAGCTAGATGCTTGCCACTGTCACCACACCATCCAGTCGTGAGGATCCCTCTGCCCATTGGCAGTCCCATTCTCCCAGCCATGCTCCAGGCAGCAACAAACCGGCCTTTGCTCTCTACAGATTGTCCTTTGCCAGACACCTCACACTGAGAGATTTGGAACACGTGGTCACATCTCTGAACTGCCTCTCCACGGCTCTGATCGTCTTTGAGTGGAGTATGCTGTCTGCTCTCTTGCCCCACCCTGTGCCACACGGTGACCTGGAGAGCTTCTGAGTGCCCATCTAGTCAGGAGCCATTTCTTCCCCTTGAGGTAAACAAGGACACTGTGCTGTCTCTTTGTTCCACCCACCCCAGGGCACACCAGCCAAGTTCTAACTGCCAGCATGTTGGCTTTTTCTGTGCGTCTCACTGGCCAGGAGCACATCGTGTTGGGGGTGGGGGTGGTGGACAACTTCAACCAACGTGTGGCAGTGTGTGAGTTCCCTTTGCATTGTGTTGAAATGCTGACATAAACAACTTAAAGGCAAAAGGGAAGATTTTCATTTACAGTTTCAGAGTTTGGTCTGTGGTGCCTTGGTCACAGATGCTTGGGTAGAAACATTGTAACAGAATCCTGTGGTGGAAGAAGGTTGCTTAACTTCACCTGAGACAGGAAATAAGAGGAATAGGAAGTGGTTAGGGACAAGATACTATCCAAGAGCCCTCCTCTATGGACCTACTCCCCCAACTGAACTCTACCTCAGAAAGTTTCTAGAGCCCCCCAAAACAGTGCTACTCTCTAGACAGCATGCTCCCCATACCTGAGGACCAAGCTCCAAACTGTAACAGACACACAGGTGTGTGCTACATGCTGAGTGCTGGATCGCCCTCTGTCCCCTGTGGTGCCTGATCACGTCACGGATCTGTTGTTAACGACGCATGAACTGGGCATGTCACTGAGGGCAGTGAGCCTGGCTAAGGCCACTCAGGTTCAGACCTTCACTCTGCCTGCTTACTAAAGGATGCAGATGGCCGCTAAGGCCAGTATCTCCCACCCCGGAGCCATGGCTGCCCGTAATTGTAGAAGGAACTGGAGCTCTTTATTTTTAAACAATCCCAAACAAAGTTGAGGGAATCTTACAGTGAGCATCCATCACACCTCCTGTCTAGAATCTTCTATTCACATTTTATAGTTCATTAAAGCCCATCTACCTCTTCCTGTATTTTTGTTGATAACAATTTTCAAGCAACATGATGCTTCTCTTTAAATGTTTTGTTAACAGGGTGAAAAGACGGCTCAGTGGTTAGGCGCACTGGCTGCTCTTGCAGAAGACCTGTGGCCTGGTTAAGGTTTCTGCTTCTGTGAAGAAACCATGTGACCACTGCAACACTTAATTTCTTCTTCTTTTTTAAGCTCTTGCTATTTTTTTAAGTTTATTTTTATTTTTTAAAGTGTTTTGTTGTTGTTGTTTCAGATTAATTTATTTGGTTGTTTTTTTTTTTTATGTATGTGAGTACACTGTCTGTCCTCAGACACACCAGAAGAGGGCATCAGATCCCATTGCAGATTGTTGTGAGCCACCATGTGGTTGCTGGGAATTGAACTCAGGACCTCTGGAAGAGCAGTCAGTGCTCTTAACAACTGAGCCATCTCTCTAATCCCAACCAAGGCAACTCTCATAGGGAAACATTTAATTGGGGCTGGCTCACAGTACAGAGGGTTAGTCCATTATTGTCATGGTGGCACTCAGGCATACATGATGCTGGAGAGGAGCTGAGAGTCCTACATCTGTGTCTGCACACAGCAGGAAAACAGGGTGACATTGAGACTGGCTTGAGTATTTGAACCTGCAAAGTGTGTCACCCCCAGTGACACCCTTCCTCCGACACAGCTGCATCTCCTAACAGTGCCACTCCCTAGGGGCCTGTGGAAGCCATCTTCATTCAAACCACCACAGCCTGGGTTTGGATCCCAGCATCCCACATGGTAGAGTTAGTGCTGAACATCAAATCCTAAAAGCTTAAGCCCAACTACTGAGCTACTGCACCCCAACTCAAGGCTATTCTTATTCTTGTGTGTGTGTGCGTATGTATGTGTGTGCGTGTGAGTGTCTCTGTGTATGCATGCACGCATGTGTGTCTGTCTCTGTGTTTGTGGTGTATGTGTCTGTCTTTCTGCATGTGTGCGTGTGTGTGTGTGTGTGTGTGTGTGTGTGTTTTCAGGCGCACTTGCTTGGGATACACATCTGGATACTAGATGCTGACTGTCCTCTATCGATCTCCACTGAAACAGGGTCTCTTACTATCTCTGTACACTGGCTGGAAGGTGAGGCCCTGGGATCAGCCTGTCCCTCCCCCAGTGCTGGCGTTCCAGGCACCACGCCACTCACTGCTTTTCCATGGGTGCTGGAGATGCAAACTCAGGTCTTCGGGCTTGGGCAGCAAGTGCTTTACTCACGGAACCCTGCCCCAGCTCTGCTCTTTGTGTATCTGCACACTGCCTAGTGTCCTACAGAACTTAGAAATTACAAGTAGCTCCAGCCAGAGGATATTTTGGTTTAAAACAACTTCAGTACCAAACGCTCATGCGATCATTGGGGAAAACTGTAAGAAATATTTAGTCCCACAAGTAAACAGGATAGCAGGCTTGGAGGTGATTCCAGAGAGGACATTTCTGCATCTGCTGTGGAGTGAAACGCAGTAAAAGGGAAGTTTGAACTGCTGTACTTTGCACAGGTCCTCTAGTGCCCTCTTCTGGTCACATATGGTACTGCATCCCAGGCTGCCGCGGATGGGCCCCTTTGGGTTTTTTGTACGGATCCCAGAAGGCCACACTTCTGTTAAAGATTCTGCAAGCAGGCTAAGGACTGGTCAGAGCTTTATGACTGTGAAGAGATGAAATGTTGCACAGTTATCTTGGGCTCACTTTAGCCCCTTGAGTTGCTATTCATTGCAGATCTGTCTGACCTAACAGCCTTGTGACCTTCCAGTGAAGGGATGTATGAACGGACCAGGAGCCTACATCGTCCCGAAGGTTGAGAATGTCACGACAGAGTGTGCCACACTCCCTTCAGCGTGGTGAGGCTCACAGCAGACATGTCCCCATTTTACTGTATCCCACGTACTCACGCCTCCACCAATTTGAAAGCGCTTTAAGAGGTTTTACCTGTACTTATAAGAACATGCAACTGTTCTTACATGCCATGTATGAACACGTAGTTGAGGCAACCTGAACCCATCTTCACAGGCCTTAGTCACTCGTGTTTGCCTCCAGAATTAAACTATTTTTTATTCCCTTTGAGGTGAGAGCTGTATTGTGTTTGGGCAGAGTTCTGGTAAAGCCAATGGGACCTTTTCTTGGAATAATGTTTGTAAATGCTTAAAGTTAAACAAAGCGAGTAAATGAATTATTGTATTGAAATACAGAGACACTAGCACTGGAGTGAGGAACAAATGCCTGTGATTTAATACTGTCTTAAACAATTAGTAAATTATAATTTCAAAGTTATGACATTAAACATAAAAAAAAGAGAGACATTCAGATCTCTATAGCAACGGTAATCTGCACGTAAACACCTGTGGGTTTTGCCAGCGGAAAAGCGGTAGATGAGGGGCTGAGGAAGTTCTGACAGCTGCCAATAGCAATACGCCACAAACAGGGCGGCTTAAAGTGAGGCTTTCATTCTCCCACTGTCTTGAGAGATGAAGTTCTAAACTCAAGGTGTAGTCTGGACCACGCTCCCTCCAGGGCCCCTGGGGATGATGATACTTCCTGTTTCTTCCAGCTTCCAGTGAACCTGGGATTTCCATGGCGCATGGCTAGACTACTCCATCTGTGTTCATAGAATTGTCTATGTAGCTTTCATTATGACACGGGATCACGGAGTTGTCTATATAACTTTTGTTATGACACGGGACATCCTGAACCAAACCCAGGGAGCAGCTATTTCAAGGCAATAAGCACTCTTTGTGGCCATTGTCTTGCTGTAAGAGGGGAAGATGCCCTTGCTGCTAAGCAGGATCCAATGACACTGTCAGGTAGCGTGACACTTTGTGCCCAGCATTCCAGAGACTTGAGGCAAAGCAGGGGACAGACACGTAGACAGGAAGAGCCAGGCATTGTATACTGAGGCTTGTAGAACCTAGTTCGGGTCTAGCATGTTGGGAGAATGAGAACCATCAAGACAGATATCAGATGATGGGATGAGAATAAGATTTTAAAAGACCTCAGAAATATGTCTGATACATAGCTTAAAAGTTATCAAGTATACACACACACAGATACACACACAGATACACACACACACACCACTTTGGCCATTGTAACATGAGCTAGGGTCATTTGAAGGAAAGAGAACCCCAGTGAGAAAATGCCTCCACAAGACTGGCAACCCTGGGCATTTTCTTGATTAATGACTGATGTCGGCAGGCCCAGCCCACAGTGGGCAGTACCACCCTCCGCAGGTGGTCCAGAGACGCCTAGGAAAGCGAGACATGAGGAGGGAGCCAGAGAGCCTCGTTTCTTCAGTGTGTGCTTCTTGGTTCCTAATGTGCTGACTATAAAGTATAAGATGAAAAACCCTTTTCCTCTCCAAGTTGGGTTGGGTCAGAGTTTTTGTCACAACTTCACAGGAGGCACAAGTCACCGTGCTTTACTTTTTACGTGGATGCCTAAGATTGGAATTTCAATTCTGGATGGCGAGTGCCTTACTCGTTGAGCCACCTCCCCAGCCCGAGGAATTTTTTTTTTTTGAAAAGGTTTACTTTTTAGTTTTAAGTGTGTGAATTTTGGCTGTGTGTACACGGGCACACTGTGTGCATGCCTGGTGCCAACAGAGGTCAGGCGAGGGCATCTGATCCCTGGAACTAGAGTTGTGGAGAATGGAGCTCAGGACCTCTGTGTGAACAGCAAAGGGGTCTTGAGTGCTGATCCAGCTCTCCAGCACTAACAGGTTTTCCCCTCTGGGGGTGGGGGTGGGGTGTAACTCTGAGACAGGATCTCGCTGTGCACCACTAGCTGGCCTAGAACTTGTTCTGTAGGCCAGGCTGTCCTCAAATCAGAACTGCCTGCTTCTGCCTCCTGAGTGCTGGGAACAAAGGGATGTTATTCTACCACCACTGTGCTCAGCTCGGATAGTCTTTATTAACTTATTTTTGACGTGTAAAAGTTTCTCGATGGTGACTACATGGCAGGCAGATAGCCCAGGCTATGGCAGGCACATAGCCCAGGCTGTCTTTGCCTAAATACCCAGCTTCATATGTCATTGGATTCTTGCAGCTAAAGTGCTGCCAAAGTCCTTCACTCACGTTATTGACCAGATCCTGGAGTCCATCTGAAATGTTTAGCAGAGCTGTCCTGTCCCAGTGATGATCAGACATGGTGTCTTGTCAGGAGGCATCGTCTTGTACCAGGTTCCTGAGAGTTTAGTTGATTTCTTGGTGATAATCTAAGAAAATGGCCAGGTCTGGTGGCTCAGGTCTGTACTCCCAGCTACTCAGGCTGCTGAGGCAGGAGGATCACAAATTCAGTACCTGCCTAGGGTACAGAGCAAGTTCAAGACTAGCCTGGGCAACTAAAGAGCAGTGTGCCCTCAGTTGGCTCTCTCTGTGGGAGCCCTGTGCGTCTGCCCTGGGCTGGCTCTCTCCGTGGGAGCTCTGTGCATCTACAGGGTCTGCTCTGGGCTGTCAAACGGCATCATCTTTACTGTTTTACCACTTCAGTCTCTCAGACGGAAGATCCTTTTCACTTCACTGCTAAAAATTGAGCCCGGGACCTTGTGCATGCCAGTGAAGTGCTATACCATTAAGCTATACCCCAGCATACTTTATTAACTAAAGATAATTTTCTTTGCAAAGAACCCACATGGAGCTCGCTTTACAGAAATACTGTTGTTGGTGCCTCGTGGGTCAGCGGCTAAGAGCAAGGGATGAGCCCTGTAGTGAAGTACTGTCCTGCTTCCTACAGTTGTGTGACTCATCCCGAGAAACAGCTTTCTACACTATATATGGAAATAGTCATCCAATGAGGTTCTTAGAGTATTTTTTTCAATAAAGGTTTTAAATTTATTTTAGCCGGGTGGTACCGGCACACGCCTTTGATCTAAGCACTCAAGAGGCAGAGGTAGGCAGATCTCTGAGTTCAAGGACCACCTGGGAGAGACAGAGAGATCGAGAGCGACAGCGACAGCGAGAGTGAGAGTGAGAGAGGGGAAGAGGGAGAGAGAAATCTCCCAGAGAGCTAAGGCTACACAGTGAAACCCTGTCTTGAAAAAAAAATTTATTTTATGTATATTAGTGTTTTGTCTGCATGTATGCCTATGTATCAAGTGTGTGCAGTACCTGTGTGCAGTATACATATGTGTACTGTATAGACATACGTGTGAGGGCCCCAAAACAGGACTCAGATCCTCTGAACTGTAGTTACAGATTGTCATATAAATACTAGCTAGGAACCAAACCCTAGTCATCTACAAGAACAGAAAGTTCTCTTAACTGCTGAGCCAGCTGTCTAGCCTGTTGTAACTGTCTTTAAAAATATATATATATAATATATATTATGTATATAATATATATTATATATATTTTATATATTATATATGTATATTATATATATTTCTATTTTTTAAAGATCTATTTATTTTTATATGAGTACATTGTAGCTGTCTTCAGATACACCAGAAGGCATCAGATCCTATTACAGATGGTTGTGAGCCACTATGTGGTTGCTGGGAATTGAACTCAGGACCTCTAGAAGAGCAGTCAGTGCTCTTAACCTCTGAGCCATCTCTCCAGCTCCCTGTTGTAACTGTCTTATGAAGGAAAGTTTATAGAAGACTTCCACAGCACTCCGACAGGCTACAAGCTAATATTACATCACCATCACGACTCCACTAGTCAGCCAATCACACTAAAAATACAGCTAACCTGCATAGCAAGGAGAGCCTGCCGCGTTCTCCCAGTGTGACTGTCATGCTCTGTTTCTGCCACCAGGGGGCATATGATGAACCTAAAGTACTGAGAAAGCCAATCTGGTGCTTTCCCTTGGGGACAGCATGTCTTAAAGTTGCTTTCCTGGGTGCCTCAGGGTGTACCCTGGACCTCCACTTCTGTTCGTACCGGATTCTAAAGGCCAGACTTTATCTGTGGCGACAATAGCTGCTAACTGCATGTTTGCTAGGCAGTGAGGGAAGTCGTGTGTGTGTGTGTGTGTGTGTGTGTGTGTGTGTGTGTATGTGTATGTGCGCGCGCGATCTGCACTCGTGTGTACGCACACATTTATGTATATTCTTTTTTGTTTGTTTTTTTTTTTTGTTTTTTCAAGACAGGGTTTCTCTGTGTAGCCCTGGCTGTCCTGGAACTCACTCTGTAGACCAGGCTAGCCTCGAACTCTCGAACTCAGAGATCCGCCTGCCTCTGCCTCCCAAGTGCTGGGATTAAAGGATGTATATTCTTAATATATGGCATATCTCCAGGTAAAGGGCAGAACGGAACCATAATGAGAAAAGCTTGAACAAATGAGAAAAGCTTGAACAGAGAGGCAGACCTAGCCCAGGAGGAAGATGAGCAGGTCTGAGTTTGAGGGTCCTCATACCACAGAGACACATACGTACTGTACACAAGCAAACCTACAGTCCCCTAAGTGCGCTGGGAGGATTGCGGTGAGGGGCTAATCGGA
This sequence comes from Grammomys surdaster, assembly GCF_004785775.1. Taxonomy (NCBI): domain Eukaryota; kingdom Metazoa; phylum Chordata; class Mammalia; order Rodentia; family Muridae; genus Grammomys; species Grammomys surdaster. The sequence goes on along the minus strand of NW_021604567.1, from coordinate 19,363,925 downwards.
AGAAGACTGGACGAGTCCTGCCTGCTCTGCCCGCAGAGCCACCCACCATGGCTGCAGCTCCATTCATATTTTTGCTGTGAAAACTAGGAGCATGGCCTTTTTTTTTTTTAAGACCACCATGGATTGAATGAACTTGCCCAGGCAGGCGAACCCTCAGGAACCCTGGGACTGCTTGGTTAGGCGCCCAGGCGGACACCAGCACAGAGAAGGAGGAGTGGGCGGCTGCAGGGTGAGCCGCTTCGATCGATCTGCCTTGATTGGCTCAGTGAGACTGTGGCCTGAGGAGAAGCCTGCCGTGAGGCTCAGCGAGGATGAAACCACCGTTGTATGTCTTCAGTACAGTGTTCTGTGTAATAGGTGACAGAGTGCAAAACCTCGGGCTTAGAAGACCAAGGGATTCCGTGTTGTGTGTCCAGTTTAGCCGGCCACGAAGGAGGCTGAGGTGCCTCACTGACTGTAGTTTTAAAGAAGAGCGGTTATACTGTGAGCAGGGCGGAGGTGTGAGACAAGGTGAGGTACGTCCAGCAGCGTCTGTTGAGTTAGGCTGCCGGGCGTGGCCACGCTTGAGGAAGGGTTTTCTGTGAGGAAGCTGAGTGGCCACTCAGTGGTGTGTGAGGGACCTGACTCCATCTGTATTGGATGCTGGTTCTGGCCATAGTGTGTATTTTCTTCTTCATGACTGTATAACATACTATCATTTGTTTGTTTATGCAGGGAGAGGGGTGTCTTCAACTGGCTGGGTTCACCCCTTCTATAAGGAACACGGATGTCTTTTATACTCAAAATGTTGTCTTGAGGGACTGAGAGTTGGCTCGGAGGTTGAGAGCACTTGCTGCTCTTGCAAAGGACCTGAGTTTGATTCCCAGCACCCACGTGGTAGTTCACAACCTTCTGTAGCTCCAGTCCAAGGGGACCTGATGTCTTCTGACCTCCATGGGCACCAGGCACATGTATGATACATACATGAAGGCCAACTACTCATGCACGTAAAAAATAAAGTAACGTTTTAAAAAGTTGTTGTAGAATTTGTATTTGAGCTCGGAAGGATGACGGTATGGCTGAGAGCCATGTGCTGTTTTTTCGGGGGACCCACATTCAGTTCACAGCCCACACTGGGTGTCTGTAACTGCCTGGAAACTCCAGTTCCAGGGGACACAGGGGATCTAACGCCACCTCCACTTGTGTGCACTGGTACACACTACTTAGTATGTATCTCAGCTAGTCCTAGTTAAGCATCCTGTGATGTGTGAGACCAGAGACAGGAACCGCAGCAGCACAGCTTCCTCCTGATGTCAGTGTGTGGAGTACCGTGTGATCTGGGGGTATAGAAGGAGCCACAGTCCTGTGAGGAGGGCAGAGAGGAGACAGGAAAGGCATGCCTAGTGGTCAGTGTATCCACACACAGTCCATGTGAATGTTGGTCCAACCCTCATCAGGGTCTTCTGAGGGGCGGCTGTGGACACGGAAGTCCAGAGAGCAAAGGCCTCCTTGTACCCTCTCCTGACAAGCTCAGGCCCAAGGGGAGCTAACTCACACTCAGGGGGCGTGGGCAGTGGGAGGTGCTGCAACCCAGCAGAAGGGCTTCAGGTAGGATGAGATGGAAGTTTCATAGAGGAGTGGTGGCTACCAGCCACTCCTGAGCCAACAGGTTTCCAGGACTTTCTGGTAGCAGATGGGAAAAAGCTCTGACATATAAAGGCCAGGCCCAGCTGCAGGGACAGAAGGGTCAGTGAGCAAAATGCATTTGAAACTTAAATCCTGGTTGCCAAGTGCCTGAGGCTTCAGAGCTGCCCCGGTTTGTTACTTCACGCCCTGGAGTCAGGCGCATGGTCAAAAAACCAGGTAAAAGACCAAGTTAGAGTTTGAGCTTCGGATTGTTTTTTTCTTCTTAGCCCACTTGAAGAGACTCTGGTCAACATGGCCCTGGCAGCACTCCCTCTGCCTTGCTAAAAACCATTAGATTCCATTCCTAAAGCTAGCCCCCAAGGTCTATCCCCTAATTTGGCTGCTTCCTCCTCCTGAGGCTGACTACCAAGGCTCAACTATCAAAATATTAAAGTCCAGCAATCAAAAGCCCCCTCTGGTTCACCTAATTAACATGCCCAATTAAAATACACCACCACATCCTAGCCCAGGCTAACAAAGACCTCCCCTTCTTCTCTTCATGAAAGTTAACACCTGCAAGATCATTTGCTGCTGTTTTCCTGCCTGAGTCAGAGAGCAGCTGACTCATCACAGCTGGTTATCACAGCACAACTGTTACTTCCAGACTTGCCTTTACAAGTACCAGACATGACTTTACAAGTTTCCTATTACAAAATGGAGTCCGTCCTGTTTAAGGGCCTGCTCCTTACATTCCATCCCTGATACCTGAAATGATGTCAACATGAAAGCTATCACCCAGCAAACGCAGTCGGGGGATTTACATGATTTCTGCACAAGGCTTTTTGATAATTTCCATCCATCATATCCATTACTGTGTAGTCTCCTTTCATACAATCTGTGGGATGTTCTGGTATATTATTGGCTATTTTGGCTATTTTATATGTTCTCCAAACTAGGTACCAATCTAAATATGCTGCAAATTCAAACAATGAATCATAGATAATTCAGTAAGGGCTGCTATGGTTTTTACTGAATGTATTGGTCCTGCTAGGCTTACTCTAAGGTGGGGTGGTGCTCCTTTCAGTATTATTTTGGCAAACCCAGGTAGCATGGGTGCTGCTTGTGGGATGTCTGCCTCATTGTAGATAAAGTATAGGATGTCTAATTTCCTGGCTAGGGAAATTGCATCTTGGTAGGTTGCCCATCTGCCTGCTGCTTCAGATTGTGCTAGGTCTAGGGTGGGGAAGGCATATCTCCATGCGGATGTGACCCAGTCTAGGAGAGGTTTTGTTTCTCCTCTACCTGCCTCTAGTACTTGTTCTAGAGCTTCGAATATGGTTGGGTTCTCAATGGTATTCTTAATCCGTCTCATTTCTCTTTCATGTAACATGACTGTATCAGCTCCTTGTTCCCATAATCTGACTATATATGAGGCATCCTTTGCGCCATTCTGGGCATATTGTTTTCTTAAATCCGAAAGCTCGGTCTGTGTAAAGGGTCTTGACTCCTCTATTTCCATCCCGTCTAAATTTGGGGGTGGTGGGAACTGACCACTTCCTCCTCCTTTCTGAGGGGTTTTGAGATCCAATTTGGGAGTCTTTTTATGTATAGTCGTTATCGGGAGGAAAACTGCCTGTCCTTGGGGGGGGTTGATCAGTCCTCCTCTGGACTTCGAAACATTCCTGGCTAGCCTTTTGCCCATCAATCTGTCTTTATCTATGTCTTGTATGGTTTTCATAAAGACTGCTGGCAACTGGTCCTTTTTGGCCTGTTCCACTGCCATTTTGACTGAATTAGGATCAGTTAATGGACGCACTATATCAACAGGTTTCATGCCAATTCTGCCCTTTACTGACTGTGCTGCATCCTTCCATTTCATTTCTTCCTCCGTTTGTGCCTCTTTGCCAGTAACGGGGTGTATTTTGAGCCTTTTAAATTTGTTAGCAAGTGCTTGAATGTTTAATATAAAATATCGGGCCAGCCAATACAGAAGCTTAATTTCCTTTTTTCTAATATACCACTGGAGATTGCTGAGTCCCTTACTTTTCATCAACTCCTCAAATCTCTAGTCGGCTTGTCTCTCCGCTCTCTTACTGAGGAACCTTATCGACTTGAGCAGGGACTCTTGATTTTAGCAGGCTATTTCTTCATTTTAGCAGGCTATTGATAAGGGGTTGGAATCCCCCCCCCCCCCAGGGGAGAAGATCGACAGGTCCTGCTCCACTCAGGGATCGTATACTGGATTTGACTGTAAGATCATCAGCTCCTCGAGAGGGAAGAGAGAGTACTCAGAGAGACAGAGGTTTGGGGATTCAGTTACTTCTTTAATTAATAATGCACAGCAAGCAATATATTATCACCAACGCTAAGGCTATTGCTACAACAAGATATTGCCACATTTCCTATGTATTGCCTCTAACAATATACACAATGAACACAAATAATAAATTGCTAATTTCCAAAGAAATAAGCATAGCAATAAATACATCATTCATTCATGGATTATAGACCTGAGTCCTTTTGATGGTTTCGGGTTACAGGTCTGGAGTCCAGGAAGGCTGGGTCAGGCTTCCAGATAGTTGAATTGCTAATTTGACCTCATAGGGTGCTTGACCACAAAGAAGCTGGAGGCATTGGCCTCTCAGTTAACTCTTTGATGACCCGGTGCTGAGGAGGCTTTGTCCGGAGGATCACACTGGCCAGTCATGGCTACAAGTGTGATGAAGTGCTCCGATCGGGCTCCTCTTTTATGTCTGATTTGACGTTACTGCTGATGTGCACAGCAGATAACTACTCGTGTCTAGTTATCGCCGGGCTCTGATCTCATCACAGATGGTTATCACAGCACAACTTTTACTTCCAGACTTTTCTTTACAAGTACCAGCCATGTCTTTACAAGTTTCCTATTACAAAATGGAGTTGGTCCTGTTTAAGGACCTGCTCCTTACAGCAGCCTTTTTAACTTTTCTTCTCCACTTAATAAAGGCTCTCTGGAAACAGGTGCTTGGGTATGGTTTGTGCCTAATCCAAGATCTAAAGGGGGACCCCCCCTCCCCTTGTTGTACAGGAGGGGGTGTCTCCTAACACCATTTATCTCTCTGTAGCCAAGAGCCATTTGAAGACTGCAGTTCCTGGTAACACTGCTTACTGTAAGGTAGCTGGTGACATCAGCAAGCAGATCGTGGGCTGCTGGGAAACCACACTCAGACCTGGCTTTTTGTCCCCAGCAGGCAGCCTAGTTACCCAGTACTCCATAACCCCTGGGGAGTGACGGGGCCTTTCTAATGTGTGACTCTGACCAGCATCTACGTCCTTCCTCTGGTGATGAAAGAGCATGGGCGCTCTCTGACACCTGTTAGTCTGACTAACAAGGTACCACAGGCTGGGCTATTCCACCATGGGGAAGCTTTCCCTCAAGTTCTGAAGCCTGCATGGCCCTGATCAAAATACAGGCAGAGCTGGTCTCTTCTCATCACCTCTGGGTCTCTGCTGGGCATTCTTTGTGTCTTAATCACCTTTTCTTTCTTTTTTTCTTTTCGGTTTTTTGACACAGGGTTTCTCTGTGTAGCCCTGGCTGTCCTGGAACTCACTCTGTAGACCAGGCTGGCCTTGAACTCAGAAATCCGCCTGCCTCTGCCTCCCAAGTGCTGGGACTAAAGGCGTGTGCCACCACCGCCCGGCTCTAGCCACCTTTTCTTTTCTTTTTTTAAAGATTTATTTATTTTACTTATGAGTACACTGTAGCTGTCTTCAGACACACCAGAAGAGGGCATCAAATCGGATGGTTGTGAGCCACCATGTGGTTGCTGGGATTTGAACTCAGGACCTCTGGAAGAGCAGTCAGTGCTCTTAACCACTGAGCCATCTCTCCAGCCCCTAGCCACCTTTTCTTAATGAAGGCATCAGCATCTGCCTCTTATAGTCCAATCTGCACTTTTGATCTCTTTCGGTTTTTTGTTTTGTTATTTGGGTTTTTTTTCTTTTTCTTGGTTTTTTGTTTTTGTTTTTGTTTTTCTTTCATTTCCTTTACACTCATTCTCAGGGTGTTAGAATTTGGACTTTAACACCTGTAATGGTGCTGGAAGTATCAGAGAAATACTGTAGAAATACCTTACTTCTCATTACTGATCAGGGTCCAGCCTGTGTTAGCCTTCAGAGGAGGGGGACTTCCTAACCCACCTCTGCCAATATGAGTCTTGTCCTTCCTGCTCAGGTCCCCTTGGAGGGAAAGAATCCTTATTCCATGTAACTCTAGCTCCGGCTAAGACCCACGGGCAGCTTTATACACAGCTGGAGAGCCCAGGGGTCAGAAGGGCTGTCCTCTCCAGAATGCAGGCACTAGGGCTGTTTAGAGATGCACATGCCAAGCACAGAAACACGTGACCACGCCTTATCAATTCTGGAAAGGTTTCTTCATGCAGTCAACAATGATTCCCAGAGGGCAAATCCACACCAGGTGCAGATGCTATCGCTGCAAACCAGCGAATGCCCAGCAGCCTCCTGGAGCTTCTATGTTCAAGAGGCGGGAACGCAGGTGGAAGCTGTACCCAGAAATGTTTCTTGTGAAAGCCTCCACCTGTCCTGGGAGCTGGGAACCCCCGGGTTTCGTCTGCAGAGGGTTCCTGGGTAGTTTCCTGTTTCAATCCCACAGTCAGGGGAAATTTCTGCTTTTTGCTTCTCTGAACTCTTAAGCAGTGCTATACATGTTTTGACATGGGATTTTTCTGGTTAAAGGAAAGTCCTGTGTCCTTGTGCATGCTTCTCTGTAGATCCTGAAAAGGCCAGATCAAAGGTCACTTCCCTTGAGAAAGCCTACCGACTTTCCAACCGCTCCCATGGACTCTTGGTTGTGACTCATGGATCCTCCACCACAGACAGGCTCTGCTGTGTTCATCCTTGGTCCTGCCTTGGGCCACCAAAAGTCTAGCACAGAGAAAGTTCTCAGTGATGTTTGCAGGACACAAAAAGCCAAGAGTGAAGGTCCTAATGGGACACCTTCATTTGCTGGGAGTTAGTCTTTGAGGGTCCACACCCAGGATATTTTCTGGTATCCAGAAACGTAGGTCTCAGAGCACATGATTTCAAAATATAAGTGAACATAGCCAGTCTTTTGAGATACCAGCAGTAACAAAGCACCTGCTACAGTTTTGATATAATGTGGCCTTTCCCAAAGACTAACAAATTAAAGATGTGGGACTTTTGGGAAGCGACTGGCTATGTGCTCATCAATGGAATAATCAATTAACAGACTCATGATTTAGAGGCAAGTTTGGGTGGCAGGGGGTGCTGCCTGGCTAGAGGAAGCAGCTCACTGGGAGGAAGCCTTCCGAGAGCCTTGCTCCTGGTCCTTCTAGCTCTGCTTCTCACTGTATTTTCCTGCTCTGTTGATAAAACTCAAAATCCCAGGAGTATATTCAACAATGATAACAACAACGAACTATTGATAAGTGTATGCTATGACCAGAACCTCAAAAGCATGGAATTCAGTGCTGCCAGATACAAAAGGCTCCATGCAAGAGTTCATCCTCCTCCCCCTCATTCCCCCAAGCTCACTCAGGGTATTTATTAGTTACTTTCCTGTAACAAAATACCTGACAAACAACTTAAGGAAGTATCAGGGAGGCAGCCAGTTGTGTTCTGTCAGCAGTCAGGAAGCAGAGAGACCAGTCCTGGTGCTCAGCTGACATCTCCACCCCCCATCTTCTTTTTCCCAGTCCAGGACCCAGCTCACAGACCGTGCTGCTGACACTCAGGGTGGGTCTTCCATCTTCAGTTAAATCTGTCTGGAAACTCCCTCAAAAGACACAGGTGATTGTGAAACCCCGCCAAGCTGACGATGAAGTAGGACACTCAGCTCTGCCGAGCCCTTCCTCTCCTTGTTCTAGAAACTTAGCCACATCCCAGCTCCTGTCCTGTCTTGTTCTACAATTCAAGACTTTCCCCAGATATGCAGTTCAATCATTTCAAGCTGTTTATCAAATAATTTCTTTCAAACACACCTAGAATTCTTCTCAGGATTCTTTCTCCCCATTTCCCCCCCCCCCCCGCCATCTTATATAAAGTCAGGGGTTCCTTGAAGGACTTTCTCCACTGGGACTCCCCAGCCAATGGGACTCCCCAACCAACGGTCCTCTTTGGGTCCAGAACGTATCTATCATTGTCTTTTTCTATACTCGCTGGCTGCCTTCCATATGGTTAACCTGATTCCACAGCCAGTTCCTGTAAAATCCTTGTCTCGTCAAGTCTGGGGGCTAAACACAGACTAGTACTTTGTGTCAAACAGGTTCACTCAACAAACACAAGTGCAGGCTATCATCAGAGAATCTATGGATGCAGCTCAATGCATCGAGCTGTCCACTTGCTTCAACAGACACCCCAAACAGCACTGTATAAAGCTGACCACTGATAACATGCTGATTTGGCCAGGGTGTGGGCAGAGACTTGTATGGATCACAGCTACCACCTGCCTAGGAAGCATGTAAGAGGAACTTAAGAGGAACTTGCCACTGCTGCTACTCTCCACCTTTAGACATGTCTCCACCAACGTGGTAGGACAAGGAATTCCAGAATATAGTAATTAATGCTATCACTACTGCAGAGGCCTGGTGATGTACTCAGAAGATCCAAGACACCAGCTGAAGATCTACTGAGAGGGCTCGCTGGTGGATGGATACGAGGTTGATAAATAAAGTCAACAGCTCTCATACTCAAGACAGTGATGAAGTTGTGCATAAAATATGTACGGAAAAGGCAAGTCTGTGCTACAGAAGTTAGATGGGAGGCTTTACTAGGGCTGGAGCTGATAGCAACAGCACAGTCTTTTGGGGATCATGAGAGTGCTCTGGTACTGGCCTGTGGTGATAACTTTACATTTGCTAGAATGTATCAAACCACACTTAAGCTGTGTGTGCACCATCCCTCAACTGTAGTCACTGGGCCCACTTTCAAACAGATCCTCTGAGAATACTGGATAAAGGAGACAGACTGTTGTCAAGTGAAGGGCATGACAGGTCTCAAGTGACACCATCTATGGTATCAACAGCTCACTCTGGGGCTGCTGGTCCTGGTCTGTGCTTCCCTTGGTACTAACACTTCAGCAGCACTCTCCCCGAAGAGCATGTAGCACGTCCCTCAGGACTGCAGTTATATAAGTGAGATGTGTCTATGACCATCTTGGTACTTGCTCTCCAGAGCACTAACAGGAAGCTGGCAGCCACTTTAAACCATCCACTGAATGTCTACAAGTGGTGGGAGGGTAGAAGGCCAGAGGGAGCTCCTCCTTTCTGTGGGCCCCACCTCCCCCAAGCCTCTCTCTGTCCCTACATCTTCTTCCTTCCTCCAATCCCTTCCATGTCTTCCCCAGCTCCACTAACTCAGGTCCTGGGTACTATTGCCCAGGTAAGCCTCGTTCTAGGGGTGGGTGAAAGAATCAACCTAGACTGTCTCTAAAGTTCTCAGACCACTGGGAGAAGGGAGAGGATGTGACTGAGCCTGAGCTGTAGTGGGATCCCTGAAGCCGCCTCAGCATGGGGATAAGAGGTGGAGGAGTGGCCAGTTGTGGGGCAGTGGGTGTGGCCCTGTGCGGTGTGAAAGGCAGGCACTGTTGGTTGGGGGACAAGTTGAGAGAGAGGGCTTAACAATCTCTGGCTATTTCTCCCCAAGAAACGCACTGTGTAAACAAGCTCAGCAGATGCTGCCAGGCACAGCAACATGGGGGATCTTGGCTCCTCCCACCTTGTTGCCATATCCTCTTCTGATCAAAGTGAGGCCTTGGGTGTGATGAAGGGGCACAGTGGCACGGTGCAGCTTGAGCCTTCTGAAGCCTCAGGAAGGTGATGCTGGTTGTTCTGGGGTGCAGCCTGCTCTAATATGTCAGACGCTGCTGGCTGCCAAAGGGCTCCCTCCTAAAATTAGATTGCAGTCTCCAAGAATCCCCTACTTTCCTGAGCTGTTGGAGGACCTTGTAGTCATGCTTGATAGGGCTTGGGGTTTCGGAAAGCTTCAGAGAAGGCTGGGAAAGTTTCAAGTGGGGTGGGGACCCGCTTTTGAACTGCCCCTCTAAAAGCCCCTCCAGAGACCTAGATTTAGAGATCAGCAAATTTCCTCCCCCTCCCAGCCACCCCTCTTCTCTGAGGCCCCTTCTATTTTAGTTCTTCCTCTCCTGAGCTGCACACATGAAAAACACTATTGAAACACACACACACACACACACACACACACACACACACACACACACACACAAAGAATTCTGAAAAATGTCAAACCACAGGTCCTTTCCCCAGCTCCTCTTTTAAGTTTCTAGATTTATACTATTTCTAGCTGACCCTACAGCAGACGGGGTCAAATGGGGCACCCTTGGGTGAACACAGTAGAGATTCAGAAGAGCGTCCTGATTTTGGCTCCTCCTACAGTCTGCTGAACTTGGAGGTAGTAGAGCCCCCCCTTAATCATCACTAATCAGTAAAATATGGGCCAAAGTGAGATCAGTAGTTGAGAGTGAGACAAACTTGGCTGCCAAGGCGTTGAGAAACAGGGACACAGAGGACTGGAAGCCCATGTGGAGGCCCAGTTTAGGCTCTGCATAGCAACACCACTTCTACAACTGAAGGAATCTGCCCTTTTACACAGTTGTGTTCTCGGCCCTAGAGGGCTGAAGCCTGTGTTCTAGGAAAGTCCTGATGTCAGGACAGCTTGCCGTCCCATCTGCCATGCCCACTCCACTCTGTTTTCAAAACCATAAACATGACAACGAAAATGATCCCAAACCTATTATTTCTGGTTAAAATGGTCAACCAATTCTGAAACAGGATCTCACTCATTAGCCCAAGCTGGTGTGTGAGTCATGATATATTTCAGCCTGGCCTTAAACTCTTAGCAATCCTCCTGTCTCCCCCTCCCAAGTGCTGAGATTACAGATGAGAGTCACCACACCTACACCTGCCTTAAAATTGTTTCTGAATATGGTCCACAAAAAAATACTCTTAAACACAATGTAACTACGTGAAACGGTAAAATTTACATTGTATGCACTGTCACAATTTTAACAATTATAATTAATGTGAATCTCAATGCCAAGTTTGAATAAACACTTACACTCTCTCCCCTTCTTCTGAGACAGGTTCTTATCTCAATATGTATTCCAGGATGCGTCCTGGGACTACAGCTGTGGGCCAACACATCAGTTTCTCAATTATTATTACTTGTTAACTATTATTGCCAAGGATAGTAGCTCACTGAATGTGAGTTCAAAGCCAGCCAACCTACACCACATATTAAGTTCCAGGCTAGCATGAGGTTCCAGGTGAGATTCTAACTGAAAAAAAAAAAAAAAAAGGAACCAAAACAAAACATGTTATCCTTACATTCATTAAGTTATGGTGGTGCCAGGTGCCAGTCCAGGGCTTTGCAATGCTACAGGAATGGTTTAACACTGAGCTATAGCTTCATTCTCAATTAGTCTTGTAAAGTTTTTTTTTTAATCATTTATGTGTCTGTGCGCAGGGGTACAAGTGTCCCCTGAGGCCAGAAGGTGACGGGTCCCCTGAAGCTGGAGACACAGGTGGGTGTGTGCTGCTCAATGTGATTGCTGGGAACCGAACTCAGGTCCTCTATAGGACTGGGTGTACTCTTAAGTGTGGAGCCATCTCAACTTTATTTTATTTAGTGTGTGTGTGTGTGTGTGTGTGTGTATGAGTGTCCAGGTACCTGTGGAGGTCAGAAGAGAGTGTTGAATTTCCAGGAGCTGGAGTTACAGGAAGTTATGATACAATGCTGGGAACCGAACTCAGGTTCTCTGAAAGAACAGCAAGAACTCTTACGGGCTGAGCCATTTCTACAGCTGTCAATAATTTTTGAGTAACGTCTAATTATACAATCAGAGAGGGAAAGGGCCCTACTGGAAAAACACTGATCAATTACAAATGCCATTTTTAGGGCTTTCTCCACTTTACAAGCTCACTATCCACCCATCTCTGCCTACGGAATTACGGTGGTATCCACCATTCTGCTTTCTTATTTTCGAGTTTTAAAATACTTTTTCTCTTACTATTGTCTTGTTTGTTTTTTTGAAACAACGTCTCACTACGTAGCCTTGACTGTCCTGGAACTCACTCTGTAGACCAGGATGGCCTCGAATTCACAGAGATCTGCCTGCCTCTGCCTCCTGAGTGCTGAGATCAAAGGTATATGCCACTACTCTCTCAGTATTTAAAAAAAAAACAACAAGAAGCAAACAACCCTCTAGAGCCTGAACATAAACACGCCCCAGAGCACAGGAACTCTGTGTGGGTGTCCCCAGGGAAAATGAGTGTGTGTGCTCAGCAAAAGATGGGACAGAAATGTTCACAGCAGCGCCGCCCACTGTGATGGTCCCACAGGAGATGCAGTTCAGATGTCATTAGAGGATAAACAAACACACATCCGAGCAGAGCGATACATGCCATACTTTGTAACATGAGTGAGCGAATGGCAAACATATCTGTCAGGGCTCAGACTACGGCGACCCAAATGTGGTAGCTTAGCCGTTGAGAAAGGCTCTTCCCTTCTCCTTTCTGAGAGACAGCTGACCACAAGAGAATTCTCTGATCCTGCTGGCCTCAAAGTAGGTCATAAACCTCCATTCTACCCTACCCCAGAGGCCACGTGGAGTCTAAAGTCAAGACAGAATCCTATCACCCCTCTTGCTCAACTATACTTTGGTCATGGCAGATCCTCAAAAGAAGAACATAATACCTTCCCGGGTGTTAGCAAAGGAAGTCAGAGTACAGCAGAGGTACCCACACGCCCACTCTCCTGGCCTCAGTCATTTTAGCCAAGTTACAGAATCGACCCAGCTGCCTGTCTGTGAGATAGATGAGGAAAAGGGCGGTATGCGTACGCAACAAAGTTCTGTTCGATCACAAAGAAGACACCTGCCGCTTGCAGAAAAATGTGTGAAACGGATCGCCATGTTAAATGTAATAAACCAAACTCACAAAGAGAAATGTCACATGTTTTCTTGTGTTTTCAGAATCTTAAGACTTTTAAAACGACACAAAAGTGGCAAGGGAACAACTGGGGAAGGAAAGGGAGATGAGAGGCTAAAGCGTGGAGTTACTCACAAGCTAATAAATACCAATATATGCATCTATGTATGGAATATAATCACTGTGCAATGAACATATGCTAGGGTTTTTCTTTTACATATGTACTAATATGTATTAATATTTGCATCTATTTATATATTGGAATATAACTGTCCTTTGTGCAACAAACATATACTAGGCTTCTTTCTTTGGGATGGAAGCTCTAGTTCAGGCTGGCCTCAAACTTCCTATGTGGCCAATAGTGACCTTAAATTTCTCATCCTCCTGTGTCTATCTCCCAAATGCTGGGATTGTAAGTGTGGACCGCCAAGCCCAATTTATGCGATACTGGAAATGGAACCCAGGGCTGTGTGCGTACATCTAATAACGGTTTTCTGACCTGCTAAAGGAAGAAGGGCAAGGAAGTTGAAAGTGACTTCTTGCCTTCTCAAATGCTAGTATGCCATATCTTGGGACAGTGTGTCCCAGAGCCTATTATACCTTTCTGAGGCTGAACCCCTGTGGCAGGAACACTAGAAAAAAAGCACTTCAATCACCCTCTGGTTCCTGATGCTTGGCCAACGCACCACATGGCCAGGGAGTGCTGCTTCTCTACCCCAAATCTCGGCCTTTTCAAAAGCCTGTCCCATAATTGTGTCCAGTGTTGATGGCCACCTCTGTGTGTGGGCTCACCATCTGAAGTCACTGTGGGCGGTAAGCCAGGGTGTTAAGAGATGCTTGCTCTGAGTCCCGGACTCGGCCCAGGGATCTCCCCAGAAGTTGCTTTTCTGACTAAATTTCTTGTTGGGGCATTTTCCTGTGAAGTTTCTGCCGGCTGCCTTCCTGATCTTTTTGGTTAGTGTGATAGGCAGACGGGTCTTGTCTGTAGCCTCAATCAAGAGCGGGTTTTTCTCTTGGTTCTTGCCCTCTTTGGTAATGTGAACACTAGTAGAATTTTTTTTTTTAATTACTGACAGAGAAAGGGAAGTAACAACAGGACACAGCTGCCATGTCCCAACAGGCAGACCCAGTCCCCTGGGGGCGCGTGGCTGAGTGTTAGGCATTGCTGGGTAAGAGCTATCTGGGAATTTGAATTTCATGTTGGTTCTTTATGGTATGTAAGTTTACTTCTTTCTTTCTTTCTTCCTTTCTTTCTTTCTTTCTTTCTTTCTTTCTTTCTTTCTTTCTTTCAAGATTTATTTATTTTATATATGTGAGTACACTGTTGCTGTCTTCAGACACATCAGAAGAGGGCATCAGATCCCATTACAGATGGTTGTGAGCCACCATGTGGTTGCTGGGAATTGAACTCAGGACCTTTGGAAGAGCGGTCATTGCTTTTAACCACTGAGCCATCTCTCCAACTCCAAAGCACATTTAAAAAAAAAAAATTTTTTTTAGCCTATCCTACCTAGCCTTGAACTCACTTGGTAATCCAGGTTGGCTCTAACTCTCAGCAATCCTCCTGCCCCAGCATCTCCCTGCTGTAACACAAGTACACCACCATGGCTGGCTGGCTTTGGTTTTGTTTTGTTTCACTACATAAGCAATGCCATCAGGAGCCTTCTGGCTCCATGGCGGATAAGCAGTAGAAACCCGTGACTGCTCAGACTTTGTAGGAAAGGAGGCTGAAAACGGGGGGCCACAGGTGTCTCTCCCTAATGAGGCACGAAGCCCATTCCTCCCTGCTGTTCCTGAAGCTCCAGGAGGTGACCAGGGAGTTACTGGCAGCTGTAACTTGACTATGCCATTTTTGTGAGAAGTGTCAATCAAACTGATGACTTGTGTTTCCTAGAGTTGTCATACTAATGAGTGACAGCTTTACTCCAGCGTGGTAAGCTTCTGAATCAAGCCCCTTGCTTTGAAAGCCTAGGCCATGGAGTCCTTTGCTCTCCAGCCCTAGAGTTGTCTCAGGCTTTGAAAGCCCATCGCACAAGCACTCATGGTTCATAGTAAAGAACCTCTGGTTTTGAGAGTCTAGAGTTGGAAGTTACAGGTTCTCAGGACGGAGTATAGGCCTTCTGCTTCGAGGACCTTGCTCACAGGCACTCAGAGTCTCTAGGACACCAGAAATAAAAAAAGCCCATCTTTGCATATACTCTATTTCCTCACTGAGCATCTGTGACACAGTTAGAGTTGGTTCGGTTTTTATTGTAGGTGGCAGAGGGAGGGGTAGGGTGTCTTCTTTAATGGCATTTGCTTTAGAGGTGCTGTCATTCTGTGTCTCTGCGGTGTGACTGTGACAACTAGTAAAACTAACTGTACTTCTTCACAAAAAGTTTACATTCGTAGTAAACACACCACATGGTTCATGACACACACCACATGGTTCAGTACACACACTACAGGGTTCATGGCACACACCACAGGGTTCACGGCACACACATGGTTCTCTGTGGCCTGCAGGTATCCTAGCTTCCACTTAACCTCCTGGCCCTGTGTAGGCATCAACGTGTCTCAGAACTACAGCCTATTTCTCTTCAGTGGCTTGCACTAGGTAGAGAGCAGGTGCTCAGTAGACAAGCCAACGGCAAGTATGGAAGGCAAGTTTGGAAAGGAACCCACTCCTAACCCTTCGTCTATTACCTCCCAAGCACCTCTTCTGTATCAGCTTTATGTCGGTTCTGGTGGGACAGCAATGAGTGGGAGTTGTCACTTCTGTAAGTGGCTTTTCATCTGATCAAGGACGGTCACTTACAGTGTACACCAGCATGGAGATGTGACAGTGATGGCTAGAAAGGGAAGCAGCCAAGGAAGACTGTTCCAAGGAAGTCTTGCTTGTAGACAATCTGTGCAGAGTTAAATCAGAATACACCAGAAGGAAAATGCACGCCCTTCTTTCAAAGTGGGGAAACCTGCAGCCAGCAGGGCAGTTAGCATGGTCACACCCATCACTCACAGGTGACTCTGACCACTCAGATGCATTCCCTCAAGACCCAGGGCTCAGGGCCCTTATCCCACAGATGCATACTCCCAGACCCCGAGGCTCTTTCCTGCTTATCTACCAGTTCTCCTTCTCTGGCTACAGCTGCCTGAGCATGCTCAGTCTCTACAATGTATCATACCAGCTTGTGTAACTTAACTGGTGTGGCTCCAAGCCCTAGAACTCTTCATCCACCTAGGCAGGAGCTCTTGCAGTCTTCCTGATGCATCTGAGGCCTTATCTACAAGCCCTTCCCTAAAGCCTTTCTACCTGTGGGCCTACAAGTTGGGAATTCTTGACTACCCTATTCATTTGCCCCATGAGACATCTTCTTAACAGCCATCAGGAAGACACTGGAATTATAAAGGGGCAAAAGACATTAACTTAGGCTAACATAGTCTGAGTACAAATGAAGAAATAAGAAGCTTTTTCAGGGTTGGGGAAGCGTCCTTCTGTGCTAATATCTCCCAGAGTCCATGGATACTGTCTCTCCCTCTATTATAAGGTTACAAGATATCATTAGATCTTGGGAATAAAACCTGCAGGATCACATCTGTGGGGCAGGGGCCTTACTATAAACCGCCGAGAATAGCAGCTACCTCTACCCACAGGAAGAACTTCCGGCAGGCAACCAATGGAAGAAGTGACAGAAAAGGAAACTAAGACATGGATCTTTTGGGTGCTCATTAACCAAAACTCTGAGGCCCAAGTCAATAGGCTGAAACTAAACAGACAGCCCCTCCACTGTCGGCCTAGACTCCAGGCACGCTGGCATCTTGGGAGTTCTCAAACCAAAGGGCCATACAAGTCTGGTAGGTCACCCATCCTCTTGATTAGAGAGGCCATAGAGACACAAGGGGCTGGCTCTAATAGTAGACATTCTTCAAGAGGAAGGTCCTTGGAGAGAAAATGACCTCATTGATTCCATGAAAGGTTAGATGGTTGACAATGCACCACAATATGGCACAAGTGGAAGGGAAGCAAAAGGAGTCATGAGGCCTGTCAGGTAGCCCACGAGGAGTCACAACTCCCCTCCACACTAAAAAGAAGAGAGGGTAATTTGGGGGCCACCTACATGGTCATAAACACCCAAAGGAATGGAAAACAAAGGTTTGAGTAATGATAACACACAGCAGAAGGGCAGGCCTAGGTCTAAGGCACGATTCCTATGCTCAAGACCCTGTCAGTCGGCAGGGTTCAGGACGGATGCTAATGAATTCAAGCCTCTCCGGCCACATCTCATTCTGACCTTGTTCAGACAGCAGAGGCAGACCCACCAGTGCTCCTAAAGACCCACAACTGCAGCCTTCTGTGCGACCAGCCCTTACCGAGCATCCCAACGGCTGTCAAACTCCGGGGAATTGCTTATTAGCTTCACGTGTCCAGAGTAAACCTACTTTGCAGTCAGTCCTAAAGGTGAGGTGCAAAAGCTGTGAGCCAATCACAGACAACCAACTTCTCTTCAAAGCGACCCCAAAACTTTAGGTGGGGTCTAAACTCTACTAACCCAGGATCCATAGCCTCTGCCTTGGTAATTCCTGACAGCAGGTGTCCTACCTGTCCTGCCTGTGCCTCACCAGGCAAATTTGTGCATGCCTGCCATGAAAACCCTTTTAAAAGATGCTCTTCTGTCAGGAATGATTTGTGTGTCTCTGAGTAAACAAATGCAAATCCAACATCTTTCTACCAAGCCCACCCCTTTCCCACTCTCGACCAAGGCTTCCAGAGCAGTTTCTCAACTGACTGAGCATGGGCTCTTCTCTTAGGGAATTCCAGGACTTCCTCTCTTAGAACACTCCTGCCCAACACATACCAAGCCCCACTAATTTTTCTTTCCCTGCTGTTGCTGCAAGTCCTCCTTCCAGGACAACTACATGGCACTCCATGTCTGCTGGCAACAAGCTCGACTGTCAGCTCTGGCCATACCAGGTATTGTTACTTCATCTGCCTTTTGCTTTCCCTGAGACAGTGAGGCCACTCTAGGCAGAGACAACATCCTAAAAAGCAGCTACAGGAGAAAGGGGAACTTGCCCCTCACTCCTTATAAGAACATAAGTCCCCAGAGCTGACTGACAACTCAGTGGTTAAAGTGCCTGCCTTTACTATAAGCCCTACTCCTTAGGAGAGGAAATGTCAGGGTAGGCAGGGAGTCAGGGAATTGGCTGAAGAGGATGGGAATATTTTCAAATGCTGTCTTTTCCACAAAGATCACAAAAATTGAAGGTAACAGACAAACCTGCATTAACCTTTCATTAAACAGTGGGAAATACCAAAATATCTTCAAGTTCCAAAACTAAACTATAAACCAGTGGCAACAGAATATGGTTGAGTAGTTTCTCCTTAGCCCAGAAAAGTAGAGAAAGAAACCAGTAACAGTAAAGCCCAGTTTTGCTATTCCTCACCTAACACCTGGACCATGTATCTGCCCAGCTACTCCATCGCATATACATCCCGGCTAACTGGTCTACCCAGCAAGGCACTAGACCCACACAGAAGAAGCAGGGCTTCTCCTTGAGTGCTTGCCTTTCATTTCACACAGTGCGCGTTTCTGTCTTCCCAGCAGTGTCTCCACTAAGCACATATGCGTGAGGGCCTGGGAAGGAAAAGGCTTTTCACATGGGAAACCCAGTTTTCATGTCCAGAATCCTATGTCACCCTGATTCCACCATAACCTTCCAAAAAAAAAAGGAAGAAAGAAAAAAAGAAAGAAAGAAAGAAAGAAAGAAAAGAAAGAAGGCAGGCAAATAAACAAAACCCTGGGCAGCCAGTTCTCCTAGCCATCTGCCCACCAGGCCTCTTGCAAGACATACTTTACATTCTTACCTGTACTCTTTTAAAGCTTCTTACCTCTCCTCTGGTCTCCATTTCATCCCGGAGCTCTGGTAATCCTAACTTCAGTTGAGTCATCCAAGGACCCAGTTGTTTTTCTACTTTATTGGTAACAAAACTACAGAGGCATTTGGATCTAGAGTTCCAGGATGGTCCCCCACAGACTCTAAAATCCCTCTTGCGAGGCGCTCTTTCTCTCTGGTGTGTATGTGTGTGTGTGTGTGTCTGTGTGTCTGTGTTGGGTAAGCACTGCATGTACACAACACCAGGCTCAGTACCTTTTCTTAAAACATGAGTTCCAAGAATTGAACCCAGAATGTCCTACTTGCAAGGCACCTTACCAACTGAGCCATCCCCCAGCCCTTATGTCCTATTTCTAAAATGACTGAAACCCACAGTCGGTTAAAACAAGTGGGGATGGAGAGGTGGTGCTGTGGCTGAAGGCACATAGTGTGCTTGCAGAGAACCCAAGTCCAGTTCTTAGGCTCCTGCAACTCCAGCTCCAGAGAATCTGGAGACCCCTCTGGCCTCCTCCAACACCTGCACTCACCTGCACATACTCACACACAGAGATACAAACACACTCACAATTAAAAATAAATATTAAAAAGAGCTAACGAGGAAAGCCTTTTAACACACTGTGAAGATGCCGTGGTTGTCTGAATGAGAAATGTTCTCCATAGGCTCAGATATTTGAACACTTGGTACCCAGCTGAT
>NW_021604567.1:19331504-19344388 GCF_004785775.1 Grammomys surdaster | reverse complement strand
CTCTCTCTCTCTCTCTCCCTCTCTCTCCCTCTCTCTCCCTCTCTCTTTCTTTCTCCCTCCTCCAGCTGCCTACTGTTATGTCTCCTGCTATTACAAACTCTCCCTCTGGAATCCTAAAACGTAAACTCTGTCCCTTGAGTCAACTCAGTCATGATATTCTATCACAGCAGCAGAAAAGTAAGGGATACAGATGCCCTCTCAAAGCCAGCCCAAGTATGCACAGAAAGTGCCCCGTGCTTTGTTTGTTAAAGGGCTGTGTCCTGAAGTCAGTGGCTAGAAGACAGTGGCTCTATCAGAAGAACTTACGTCCACTGGCTTAACTAAGCTCCCAAGTGTGACTTTCCGTCATTGAAACTCCCTATTCTCAAAGTCTTTATAAAATAAAACTGAAAAAAAAAACCCAAACATTTCTACTCTAATGGTGGTCCCCTCTCTACAGACTCAGACTACAGGAAAAGATCTTAAATCTACTTGTCTTCCCCTTGGTCATTTTATCTGGGCTTAGCCTTTCTGTGCTCTCTTCTTTTCCATGCAAATAGTGGTATTTAGGACTACATTCTGTTTATTTAAGATGTACATTTTGTACCTTGTTTTAACAGAAAGTCTTGTCCTTAAAATATGAATTTAGGATTGCTTGGCTGTACAGATAATTTGAGGTAAGAAACATATGATAAAAAGACTGACATAAGACTACTAACAAGCCAGCCAGTGAAGAACCCCAAATGGAAGGTGCAAGATCTTTTTATCTCTATTTTAGTATGTAGATATGCACAAATGTGTGCCTTAGGTCTACATGTAAACTTCTACCTACACACACGTTTGTATGTTATGTACTTCCTACCTCACTGATACAGGGAAATTTTCACTTTTTATTTCTTTATATTTATTGCTTATTTGTTTGTGGGTGGGAGCAGAGTGCAAGCAGTCACAGCACACAGCAGCTACAGGGTCTAGCTCAGGCTGTCAAGCTTGCCAAGGGATAGTTTCACTTGCTGGGCTGTCTTGCCCATCCCTAAATACTTTTTAAATTTAAACAACTTTGAAAAATGGTAATATCCAAGTCTGTATGTTTATAAAGCTCTAAGTTCATGTTACAATAAATGAAATACCACATGTGGTGGTATATGCACATAATCCCTTCACGTGGAAGGAGACGGCAGGACAGTCAGGAGTTCAGGGTCTACATGAGATCTCAAAACAACTACAAAGTCATGTATATGGAGCTAAATCATGTACAGTTGAGGTCTGAATCATTCCTAAATGAGTTAAAATAATAAAACATCATTGATCATGTTTAAATTTTATATGCTTTAGCATTTTGCTTTATTACTTCAAACAAGTTTAAATATATTGGGTCTGTCCACATTCAAGGGTTGTTAGAAAATCAGCGCATACTTTATAGATGTTGTAAGCTGTTGTACAAGGTGCTGACACAGGACTGCTAAGGGTAATGACTGAAACTCCAAGTAAAAGGGGAACCGCTGCCTTGGAGGAACGTGAGGTGTGTTTTTAAAAGGAAGTTATAAATACGGGGATATAATTTGAGACAGCTCTTGCTCTGCAGCCCAAGCTATCCTGAAAGTATGTTGCCTGGTCTGTATTCCAACTCAATACCCTCCCACCTTCTGCTCTGCCTCCTGCCTGCTGGTGTTACAGGCATGTGCCCCTACACCAGGCCAAGAAAGTGCTAATTTTTATTTGAGAGACTCCTGTGTGGCAAGGACTCCTGTGTTGACAAGGACAAAGGGCTGGGGAGATGGCTGAGCAGTAAGACACTGGCTGCTTATCCAGATGACCTGGGTTTGATTCCCAGTTCCCAAGTGAAGACTCATAGTCACCTGTATGTCCAGTGCTGACATCCAGTGCTCTCTTCTGGCCTTTGAACAGAAACCACACACACACACACACACACACACAAGCACTGAACAGACACACTTGCAAGCCAAGCCAACTACACACATGCACATGAACAACCTGGACAAATCTCACCCTGGCACCAAGGGACCAGGACTAAAACACAGGACGGTTGATCAGCAATGTCTTCAGAGAAAATTGTTCAGAGATGAGGGATGAAGTGGTCAAACAAGACAAGCACACATGGGAAGGAAGAAAGGAGGAAGCAAAGGGAGGGAGGGTGGGAGGAAGGAAAAATAGAGTTCATTGTGTCAGTCCTACCCAAAGCTGATAGGTTACAAAGAACAGGTTCCTTTCCTTTAATTTTATATGTACAGTCATTTAACGTTTATTTTTATTTTGTGTGCATGGGTGCTTTACCACATGCATGTCTGTTTGCCATGTGTGTGCAGTGCCTATGGATGCCAGAGGAGGCAGGACCACATAGGATCCCCTGGAACTGGAGTTACAGATGCTGTGAGCCACCATGTGGTTGCTGAGAAATTAATGCAGGTGCTCTGGAAGAGCAAGCAGTAGTCTTTATCACTGAGTCATTTTTCCAGACCATTATGTGAACGTAAGTGCGCCATGTGTCTAGGATGCCCTGGAGGTCAGGAGAGGTGTTGAGTCCGCCAGAACTGGCATTATAAACAGTTGAGAGCCATCAGATGGACTGGCTCTCTGCAAGAGTAACAAGTCTCTTCGCTGCTGAGCCATGTCTCCAGCCCCCAAGGAAGAGGCTCTTGTGCACGGTGACCCAACAGAGCTCGGTGCCTCCTGACTCCGGCCTCTCCATGCGAGTTGCTTACTTCCTGCAGGCACAGACTATTTCAGGATTTTCTCATCCGTCTCCCAATAGATGGCATCTGAACCCCTAAGGAACAGGGATTGGAAAGAAGAAAACTTTCTGTAGGGAATCCCATTCACACGTGAGAACAGCCCAACACTGTGGCAGCGCCTTCTCCTGGTTAACCCTTCTCACATGCATCCCTGGCCTTGGATTCCTCTTTCTCTATACCCTCTAGCCCTGCTGCAGACACAGCAATAAGAAGTCAGAACCTCTCTCCTCCCAGTGCTGTACTAATTCCTATCTCCCGTTGGATCTCAGTCAGTCACAGCTAGTAAAAACTGAAAAGCCCTGTGTTCTCTTCCTCCCTGATTACTGAAGAAGTTTCTCAATGTTGAAGGAGCTGAGCTTTGGTTAAAACTTATTTTCCTTAAATTTATTGTTGTTCTGAGTGTATGCTGTCACAGCATGCAAGCAGAGGGCAGGGGACAACTCTGTGGACTCAGTTCTCTCTATTCACTTTTATGTGGGCGCCAGGTATCAAATGAAGGTTGACAGGCTCCTGTGACAAGCAGCTTCACCCTCTGAGCCATCTTATAGGCCCCCTTACATTTTTATTGTGATTGATTAAATGATTAACCAAGGTCATGCTTGATCAATTATCTTAAACCCCTCCGTCTTTTAAACAGATATCTCCAAATCAAATTCTAAACACATTGAGATCTCTAGAGGGCACCTGAAAGCTCAAAAGACTTGTACCTGTATAAATATATTATTATCATGTATTCCAAATGGTATGAGAGTTCTGGAATCAGATACATCTTGAAAGCTTTCAGTCATAATTGTAATGATAAATTCTTTTGATTCCTTAAGAAATAACCAAGCCAGCTATGGTGGGTGGTATATGCCCATGTTCCTGGTGGTCAGGACACTGAGACAGAGGATCTGCTCCAAGTTCAAGGTCAACTTGATCTACATGGTGAGTTCCAGGCCAGTCTGGCAGCTACATAGCAAGCAAGATCCTGTCTTTAAAAAAAAAAGTTGTCCAGGGCTGGTGAGATGGCTCAGTGGTTAAGAGCACTGACTGCTCTTCTGGAGGTCATGAGTTTAAATCCCAGCAACCACATGGTGGCTCACAACCATCTGCAATGAGATCTGATGTCCTCATATGGGTGTCTGAAGACAGCGACAGTATACTGGAAGGAGCAGAGCAAATGGGGCCTGGAGCAAGAGGGAGAAAGGAAGGGGTGAGGGAAATAAAAAATAAAAAAAGTTGTCCATAGTGAAGCTCCTTTATTCTGATACCTATCCCTTCCCCTTCTCTCCCCCTCACTTCTTCTCTCCCTCCCTTCTGCCCACCGCCCTTTACCTAAAAGCCCAACAGGTTGGATCTTCCAAGAAAAGGTTGTAGAGACAACGGAAAGAATTCTGAAAGCTAAAGGTTTTGCTTTGGGGGTATGCTTTATACCCCCAAACCTCACAGACACTTTTCTTACATCAATCAAAATAATAAATGGATCCTGTAGTAATAAGCACTCAGGCACGCCCCATCCCTCAAACTACACACATCTTTATATGTCTTAAGGCAAACCCTGAAACTATTTGCACGCTGCTATACAGACAAGAGTACATTAAGTTCTTCCTAGGGTAGTCTAGTAGTGAGAATTAAGTTCATCAGCAAACTCCTTTACGAAAAAGGCCCACAGAGTCTCAGGCTGCCTGTTCTACCTCGAGAGCACATTGTAGGATGGATACCTAATAAGTCACAGGGGAAGGAAAGAGCCGTCTGAAGCGTACTGTAGGATCTTATCCTGCTGGTCTTATTCCCAGCCCTGACACCACTAGATAAAGAGCCTCAGTGAAATATCAACATATTCTCCCTCAGTTGTTTCCTTCACTCCTGCCTCCCCTCCCCTCCCTTTCCTTTTCTCATAAGTTTTCAGTTATAATTGTGGTGGTTTGAATACGTTTGGCCCAGGAAGTGGCACTATTAGGAGGTGTGGCCTTGTTGGAGGAAGTGTGTCACTGTCGGAATGGGCTTTGAGATCCTTCTCCTAGCTGCCTGGAAGACAGTCTTCTCTTGTTTGCCTTTGAATCAAGACGTAGAACTCTTAGCTCCTACAGAACCATGCCTTCCTGGACACTGTCATGCTTCCCATCATGATGATAATGGACTAAACCTCAGAACCAGTAAGCCAGCCCCAATTAAATGTCCTTTATAAGAGTTGCCCTGGTCATGGTGTCTCCTTACAGCAATGGAAACCCTAACTAGGACAATTGTAACGATAAATTTTGATTTCTTAAGAAATTCTTAAGAAATACAGTATCTCACTATATAGCCCAGACTGGCCTCAAACATGTAGTCTATCTGCTTCCCAGTGCTAGGATTAAAGGCATGTGTGATTAAGCCTGGCTTCACCTAATAAGCTCTAATATAATATCTAAAAAGAACTCACACAAATAGAGATTTACCTATGTGGTTCCAAATTATGGAATACAGTTCCACTATCAATTTCAGCAGTTAAGGGGGCCTTGTGGGGAGCCGGGCCTCACATCTACCTAAAGTCTCGTTCATCTGTGAATCACTTTCACAACATTACCGTTTAAAACACAACCCATGGGCTGGAGACATGCCTTGACGGATAAGGGCACTTCTTGGTCTCCCTGTGCAACCTGTAACTCCAGCTCCAGAAATCTGAAGCCCTCTTCTGGCGTCCATGGGCACTGGACTCATGTGGTATACATATTCTCTCTCTCTTTTTCACACACACACACACACACACACACACACACACACCCCTTTAATCACAGCACTCAGGAGGCAGGAGCAGGCAAATGCATTATTCCAGGCTACACAGTGACACCCTATCTAAAAAAACAGAAAGAAATAAATGACCACACACAACTCAACCCCCCATGACCCTCAACGCCACAAACACCCCACACCCGCCAAAAAAAAAAAAAAAAAAAAAACCCTCTCCATTTCCCCACCTACCTTCTTCCAAGGAGAGAAAAGCTGAGATCAGTCGGAAAGGCTTTCTGAGAACAATGGTCTGGCCTTCTGGGTCTGCTCCAGTCGATTCAAGATGAACTGGCTCGTATCGATGAAGCGCTCGACGCAGTTCACTAAGCAGAGCTCGGCCCGGCCATCCAGCTTGGGCCCAGGCCTGTCCATGCACTTCTCCCAGCAGAGCTCCGTCATGTGGTGGATGAGCAGCTGCACCCGCTGCTTCTGCACCTCCACCTCCATGAAACGCTGCAGGTGTGGGTCTGTAGATCCCAGGCTGCCTCCCGAGGAAGACCAAGACGACTCCATGCCAGCAAGCAAGGACCGGAAGTGATATCCACCAGGCGTCCGGCTAGGGAACAGGAACCGGAAGTATCATGGCTGACTCAGGCCCACCTAGGAAGCATTGCCCTTTTAGTCCGCTGGCAGCTCCTCCTGGCTCCGCTTATCTTAGTTAAGATTTGAAAGCAACTCTTGAATTAACACTATTAGACCCCGCAAGGCTTTCCAGGTCATTAATGAACAAACTGATGGTTTTATAAAATGCCAATCAAAGTCAGGCTGAATAAAGAAGACAATGAACCGAGGAAGCAATGTTTTTGAGACCTTTGGCTAAACCCGTTGGTTAAATTCTCCAAGATAAAATTTGACTGGATTTTTTGAAGAAACAGAGGGCTACAGACCATTCTCAGAAAGTGTTTCTGACTGATGGCGCTCAATTCTAATTGGTCCTAACTTTTACCGGGTCCTACTAGATGACAAAGTCTCCCTCCATTTTCAACCCTGGACAGATTGTCGTCATCCTTACCTCAGTCTCCTCAGTCTCCTAGACATCAGGTGGGGTGTCACTCCTGAGGAGCAATCCTGATGTCAGGATTTCAGATTGCTCTTTCTTGTTCTGTTTCCAACATTCCAGATTGGGGGAGAAGTGGAAGAAAATACTAACGGATACCATGAACACACTTGTCTGACTTCAGCCTCCTGCACGCCTGTTGCCACCCGCACATTTGGTCCTGGCCTTCTAACTGAAGTCTCCTCTTCTTTCCTGTGGGGCATGACCACTGAAAATAAGCCTTTTACAGGATGTGAGACCTTCAGCTCTTTAATCTTAACCTTTAAGAAGATTTTGGTCAAAAAATGGGAAACAAAGAGGGATTGAAAAATGTCACTATGTTGGCAACAAGCCAAAAAAACTTATTCTAAGTACTCTGTTTTCAGACTCCATTTAAACACAGGGAGAAATTAAATTCAAGGTTTTGGACCCTTGTGGAGCTGGGGACGTCCCTATAGCTGAACAGCTTCTGTTGTAAACAGTTGTCTGAGTCCAGACATCTCAGATACAACTTGTAAGGAGACAGTTGTCTGAGTCCAACTATTTCAAGGACAGCTTCTCCATCTTGCTGGCAGGGTCAAACCAGTTCATATTTCCAGTCCTAGGAACGAACACCTATCCCACTTCTCCAAACGCTTTCTTAACTGTTAACCAGTAGAAATTGCTGTTATCTAAACCAAGGTGCACAAGTTGTAAAAATACATAACCAATTCCCTGTTATGCCCTAATTAACTACATGCTGCTGGGTCGATCCTTTGCCCCCTTATCACAATGAGATCAGGACCTAATAATGTCCAGGGGAATGAATCAAGGACCTTGAAGCCAGGTCCCCTGGATATGACCCAGTCTCCAATGGGTTCTCCTTTGCTTGACCCTTAATGTCAAAATACAATTGGATAACACTGCAGCTCCCCCAGGTCACCCTTTGCCTGATGTTCCCATCTTTTAAAAATGTACAATCTCCCTTCAGGGATTCAGTTAGAGCTGGCCGCCTCACAGAGCGCTCAGAAAATAATGCTTTCATTTTTAAGCTTCTGTATATGAAGTGAGTTTTCTTGGTTTCCATCCTGAACCCAACAGCTTGGAAGGCTGGAGATGGTTCTGATGTTAGAAACAACTGAAGTTCTTCCAGAGGACTAGAATTAGTTCCCAGCACCCACATGGCAGCTCACAACTGTCTGTTCCAGCTCCAGGGGATCTGACACCATCTCTGACTTCTGTGGGCACCAGGCATGCAGGTGATGCACAGACATACATGCAGCCAAGCATTTGAAATACGTTTTTAAAAATTTTAAGAAAATGTCACAAGAAAAAGTCATAAAGTTCTTCAATCTATAGAAATACAAGAGACCCAGTTAGGCAGGTTTCTGGAGACTTGGATGCCATAAAGGTAAGGAATACAACCATCACACTTGTCATCGAACAAGAGAACATTCTTTTAATTTTTTGCAGCAGTTCTGGTGACTGAATCCAGGGCTCCTGCATGCTACACAAGCACACTATCATTGAGCCACATGCCCGCCCAACCCTTTCCCCTATTTACATCTGTAAAACTGTAAGACTAACACCTTTGGGGTGCCATTTGGGAACTTCCTCTGGGCAATTAGAATTCTTGTTTTCTCCTTGGGTGACTCTCCTCATCTTGACTGAGACAAACATTTTTTGTTCTCTTGAAGGTGCCTTGGTTGGCCTTTTCAGGTTGTTACTTATGTATATGCATGGACACAGGCACTTGGCAATCACGTTCATTCACACTCACGAACTTAGTGTGTGCCTAGTTCACACTGGCTCCCCAGTAAATGCTTACTGGATGAAAAATGGGTGTACACAATATGAGGGGGCATCTCATAATATCTTGCCTTTATTGACTTCCTAGGTGGCACTGTTTAACAAAGGGATTGATTCTAACTGGCTCGAGGCCATGAAAGACATTACTTACCCGAGTTTGTGATGTTTGTCAGCCATTTATCTGTAAAACTTGTTTCAGCTCTTCCATATGCAGGCAGTAGGGAAGGAAATGTATGGCTATTTGGGAGTTTTTTAAATCTAAGTTATCTTTGACTGACCTGGAATTTGGAAGGCATCATTTGGGGCCTCAATTTACAAATGGGAAAAGTCCATAGGAGTTTGGGGTATGTTGACACATTGTAGCCTGCGGGAAAGCAGAGAACTTGAGCAGATATGCCTAGTCACATAGCCATGCATGCTACTCAGACCAGGTCATAGAACTGGCTGCTGACAGAATTGGGTCTTATTCGGGGTTCAGCGCAAGCCTCTGAAGAAACAGAAACAGTCACGTTTCAGCGACATCGGAAGCACAGTCCTAATCAATGGATGTGTGAAGTCTTCTCTTATTAGCCAGTGCTCTAGCAGGGCAAACCATTTTCTGTGAAATGGAAAGAAGAGAACAGTGGTGCCCACAGAGCAGCCCAGCCTCTTTTACCTTTCCCTGCTGGTGAAGAGACAATTTAATTTGCACTAGAATGACAGTTAATGGATGTCTGGGTTGCAAGTGTGTCTTTCCAGCTCCATCAAGTCACCAAACCACACAGCCCAGGGAGTCTGGAGCCAGGGCTCCTTCCTGCTTTATTGTCTTACTGCTCCCAGTCAGAAAACAGTTACTGCTCTTGAATTTCCTAGCACTAGTGGCTTGGTTGTTACATATACAGTATAAATCTGTCTGTGGGGGGCTCAGAAATGGAGCAGAAATGCAGCAGGCCTCCTGGGGTGACTTTGCCCCTCATACTCCCTGTTACCCACAAAGCCTCTACTCTAAGTAAGGCAGCATCCTGAAGCAGAGAGATCACCTTGTCTGGCACCCTGTTGTTTGTTTGTTTGTTTGTTTGTTTTTTAGCAGGGTTGTAAAGGAAGGAAGCTAGAGAGTCTAGCACCGTGCTTGAACGGTTCCTTTTCCACAGAAGGGCATGCACATGGACACCTCCCATGCTTGCAGATAGGAGAGTGGCTGGCTGCTCAGCAGGTCTTTGTTGACATCCTTGTGTGTTCACTGCCCTTTGGTGAGCGAGGTGAGCTAGCAGGGACCATCTTGGGTACAGGTAAGGTCTTCAGTCAGCTTGCAGATGTCCTTTCATTACCTTGCTCTTGGTTCCAGCCCTCTCTGGTCCTGCTGTGCTGCTCTCCTAACCTAACTCTGCTCAGTAAATCATGCCATTCTCTCTGGAAGCACGGGCCAGAGTCTAATCTCATGCCATAGAGCAAAACCTGCTGATATGTCCAGAATGGCTCTCTGGGTTGTATTTGGAGGAGACACTTGAGAGGACTTCTGGAAGATCTTCCGATAGTTCTTCCCACACACGATTGCATTATTGGTAATCAATCGCCTCTGAAGAGAACTGTACCTTACCCTTCCCAGTCACACACCTGTGGCTCTCAAAAGACAGGTACTTTTTGTGGGAAGGAAATGACGAGAGAGTAACTTCATAGTAAGGCTTCAGTGAGCAGTACTTCCCAAGAGCAGAATGCCATACAGGGAGAGTGGAAACTTTCGAATTACTGAGGGAGAAGCATGAGCCGAGCTGGGTGCAAAGAAGGGGTGAGGAGCACACCTTTGACAAGCCTGGGGCAAGAGCTTACAGCACACCAATCTGATGGCCAGCCCTGGAACTGGTCATGTAATACTCTCTTTTCTGAGGTTTGTACCAACACCAAGAAGCACAAGAGCAGAAGACCCCAATTGAGAGTTAGGTGGCCCCGGTCTGAGGTTTAAGGTCCCACAAGCTTGGTGGCTCCTGCTTTGGATCTCTGACTATTCAACCCATGCCAACTTCCCTACACCCATAGCTATTGAGGCAGCTCTCCCTGGGTGTGACTCTGCTGTGTCTTCCAGCAGGGCACAGCATCCTAAGCAATGTCTCACGCCTAGAACTGTGCCCCAGACTCCACTGTTGGAGAAGCAGCATACATGAGTCCAGTGAGTTCCTATCCAGGGGCAGACACACAAGGAGGGGCAAGGGTTGCGGGTTCTGCAGAGGTGGGAGGCTTCAGAGGACTTGTGGCAAGACTCCAGGGAAGAATAGTCTGTGGACAGTGAGAAGGGGCCCAGGATGTCAGGTTGAGGAAGTGAACAATGGAGGTAGTATGTCCTGAGGCGGAACCATAGGAAAAACCAAATAGGGGGACCAGGCACTTGAGCAGTGAGCTCAACCAAGATGAGGCCAAACCAAGTCAAGAAACGGAAACAAGTTATCCAGTGGCCCTGGGAGAGCATTCCGTGTGCACTTAGGTTGATTCTGGACGGTGAATGGATTTGTGACTTAGACCCTTCTGAACTGAACCTGGCCTTTGAACAGTTCCCCTTCCTGCACCAGGCCTGCTCACGCCTCCTCCCCACACTATGTACTGAAACTCAGTGTGGTTTGTGAATGAATTATTCAGGGAAGGAAGGGTAGAGGAAGAAGAACCACCCTCTTAGTCATAGCTGGCAAACCCCAGGGTAGACACTGGTATGCTCTGTAGACAGGCTACTCCAAAGAGTCTTCCTTTCATTGAGGACTGGAGTCAGACTGTATGCCCCTGGGATCGTGTTTCCTATCTGGAAGCGGGGGTGGATTGTGAGGGGTGAGCAAATGCATGTGTGTGTGTGTATGTGTGTGTGTGTGTGTGTGTATGCGTGCATACATGCAAGTATTTTTAAACCAAAGCCAGAGCTGAAGGGTAGAGTAGAGAAGGCAAGTTTTAGGCAGCAACTGCTGTAATAGGAGAAACGGGGCTTTGCCACAGACTTCTTTTTCAGTGTCATGATTGAACGTAGCTTTGCACATGCTAGGCAAGTGCTACACCACTAAGCTGTATCTACCGTCCTTGCTGTCAGTAGAGCTAGAGCTAGACTCTGTTCTAACACACCATGGACAAGTGGAGGTCTACTAACAAATGACAGGAATGTAGAAGGAACTTACTAGAATAGAAATATGGAGTCAGGAGTTTCTTCCTTCTACTTCATCCTGACAGGATTTCTGCTGAAGATAGACAACGGTGTTCAGACACAGAATGTGAGGAATCCGACCAGATACTGAGGGTAGTCAGACAGATATCACGAGGGGGAGGGGTCTGTCTGTGGAGTACTGACATGAGCTTCAGGCTCAAATAGAGAATGAATTTGGGCAGGTGGGGGAAAGAAGGATACGTCATCGAACAGTCCCAGGGGAGTGTGACCCTGCCCACCGGCACCTTAACTCTAGCCCTGCAAGGCAGCCTGCCCTCTAAACGATTACCTCTGCTCCAGTGTGACCACTGTGGATAACTGCCCACGTCTGGGGTGGAGATGGGGTGTCTGGCCGGCAGCCTCGTTCTCCTTAGACTCCAAGGTGACTGAAAGAGCTCGTGAATTTACCACAAGCCAATGAATCCTGACGTTTTAAAATGACCGTGTCCAACTGTGCTTCTGACAGTTCACTCAGAAGAAGATGACTCAGTCCCGAGCCTTCAGCTTTGAAGGGAGATATTAGACAGGCTCCCCTCCAGCGATTAGCATGCTGTACTGAAGAGGCGATCAAGTAAAGGTGACAGACACACAGACAAAGACAGAGAGGCCAGGCCTCCATACTGCATCACAGGTTTAAGCAAAGAGTCTTTTTTTTTTTTAAGCAGCTTCCAAGAATTTTTTTTTCAAGGTCATCAGAACCCCTTCTGTCCCTTTCTCCAATGTGACCTCAACAAATCAATCACTTCACTGTCGTCTAAGTGATGTGTTGGGATAGGTGGCTGCTAGGCTGCCAGAGTCCAAGTTTTGTTTTAAAAAGTGGTCCCATCACATCCTTGCCCAGCCTCTAGAAGCAGTTGCTAGGAGACAGTGTAGCAAGTCCAGGGCCCCTGCAAGACCTGGGTGGCCTCTGACTGTGGCTCCCACTCTGTAGGTCTCCTGCAGCTGCTACATGAAGCACCATGAACTGGGTGGCCTAAGACACCAGACACTTACTCTTCCATATTTCTAGGAGCTGGAACCTAAAGTCACGATGTGGACTGTCTTCCGGCTGCTCAAGCACTCTGGTCGCCTCGGTCATTTGTATTAAGGTAGCGTGTCACATCCATGCTTGAAGATGTGGGTGGGTGCCTCTGTCCCTCCCTGTCTGTGGGAGCCTGGAAAAGTGTGTTTTATTTTTTGCAATTAATTAACAATTAATTTTAAAAGATTCGATTATGTGTATGAGTGTTTTGCTTTCGTGAATGTGTACCATGCACATACCTAATGCCTGAGGAAGTCAAAGAAAGCATAGGACCCCTTGGAACTGGAGTTACAGAGTTGTGAACTACTATGTGGGCCTGGGAACCAAACCTATGTCCTCTGTAGGATCAGCGAATGCTCTTAACTACTGAGCTATCTCTCCAGCCCCCAAAATTGCATTTTT
>NW_021604567.1:19331023-19331494 GCF_004785775.1 Grammomys surdaster | reverse complement strand
GAAGATGTGTGTGTACGTGTGTGCATGTGTGTGTGCATATGTATGTGTGTGTGCATGTGTATGCATGCATGTGTATGCATGCATGAGTGTATGTGTGTGTATATGCATACACATGCTCTGTGTGCACCCACATGTTCGATGATATGACTTCTCTGGATAGGCAGCACAAGGTCATGAAACTTCTGTGGCAGAAGTGCAGGAAACTCTGGTTTTCTACTAACTCTTACCCAGAGAGAGGTGAGCAAATGTCTCTGCACACCATCAAGGACACCAGTGATAGAAAAAAGACACAATTCTATCCAAGCCTGACCTGGTGAACCAAGGAGTTTATTGGGCTTATTCACGACATCACAAAAACCCCACTCAGACCTTAGTGGTAACCTCCTGAAAGCTGCATAGAAGGAGACTGTCCTTTTAGTTATATTGCTCCTACAGAGGTCACAGGCAGCTGGGAGTATCTAGACACTCAGG
>NW_021604567.1:19277513-19330623 GCF_004785775.1 Grammomys surdaster | reverse complement strand
TACATAGTCGTGTAATTAAAAATATATTGGTATGTTTTTTATCCTTAAAATGAGATCCTAGCTTATTAGCATTTCTAGATATTAGGAAGATACCATGAATAATACAGTGTTTAAGAAAGGAGTTTGGTGCCTAGATGATGCCCCAGTGGGCAAAGGTGTTTGCAGGAATCCCAGAGTGGCTTTGCTTGAGTAACTCTCACTGGAGACATCTCTCCTGTCTCAGCCTGGGGAACGTCCACTTTCTTGGTCATTGTAGCTCCCATGGAATTCTCTCAGGCAGCCTCACTTGCCAATATGGAGAAGTGATAAAGCTCAAGAGTGGCCTGTGGCTTCTGAGCTGGTCTCTGTATGCCAGGTCTCACCAAGAGATGGCTGCGACTGTGCCCAAGCCTCACGGACTCACAAGTGCCTACGGCTTTGAAATAATTTGGTTATTATGAAAATCGATGAATAAGGAATGAAGAAGGTGTGAAACATGGCTTGCTTAGCGTGTGTGATGCTTTGTGTTTTGATTCCAGGCACTGAAAAACAGGAAAGAGGGAGAGGAGGGTGCTTTCCCTAAGAACTGAGCTGAACGTGTTGGTAAATGACTCCCCAAACCAAAGCTGCCACCAGAACAGGAGTGTAACAGCTAGAAGGGCTTGTGGGTGGTAGGGCGGTTTGGGAAACTAGAAGGATTAACCCCCCCACCCCATGGCTCCATTCAGCCCTCAGGTTTTGATAATGAAATCCCAGTTGAATCTCATGGTGCGCTGTGGTGTAACTGAGTGCTCAACTCTCAGCCCATCACTCAAGAAGCTGAAGCAAGAGAATTGCTGGGATTTTGAGGCCAGTTTGTGTTACACAGCAAGACCCTGTCTTTAGAGGAAAACAGGACTACTCGGGGGTGGGGAAGCAGCTCCGTTAGGGGAGAGCCTGCCCAGTGCACACAGAGCTCTGGGATTGATCTCTAGAACCAAATAAACACTATGTGGTGGTGCACAACTGTAACTCAATCACCAGGGAAGTGGAGGCAAGACGATCAGAAGTTCAAGGTCACCCTTGGCTACATAGCAAATTTGAGGCCAGCCTGGGCTACTTGAGACCCAACCAAACAAGCCAAAATAAAATACCCACCCAAACCTGTACCAATAACTAAAGAAATGGGATTTTAAAGACATGAATAGTATATACTTCTACAATACCAAATATAAGTTCACTACTCGTGCATAGCCTGAGTTGTGAGAGCTTCTAATATAGGAAAATCTTTTCAAAGGGTGGTGGTGATGGGCGGGGAGGATGATTTAATATTCAGTACCTCTGGAGACAGAGGGCTCCTTCCTGGTCTTCCTGGCAAGTGCTTTCCTCCCTGTTTCTCTTCACATCTGTTCTGGGTCCTGATCTTAAGGCCAGGGGCTGTATCCTCTCCTCCTCCTCCCAATTCTGGGGTGAGCCTATTCTGTAACCCCACTTCCTGGCTTTCCTCACATCTCAGCTCTTGCCCTCAGGAACCTGCCACCACCATGCTGCCTTACCTTGCTTGTGTCCTTCCCTTTGTACCTCAGATCTCCCTGTGTCCCCAACAGGAACCGCCCTCTGCTGACACCAGTCTCCTGCAGAGCTCTGAGTGCTGCTGGGATGCTATCCCCTATCCTCCAGCTCAGCTCTCCAGCCTCACCTCTTCCCAGGCTGACATTCGGTATCTAGGGAGCATCTTCCCCTAGATATGCAACACTGTAGCCCAGACCAGCCTCTGTCCTTCTCTGCCTTGATCCCCATCGCTGAGGAGCAGGGGTGCCATCAAAATCTAGCTATTGGGACTGGCTCTCTGCTAGACATAGCTGTATCAAGGAGTTTCATAGTCATGTGATTCTACCCCCTAGCATTCTAGGTCCATCCTCTTATAAAACAGCACATCTGTTAGGGGACTTGAATAGAAAACAATCTTACAAATGATACACCGTTTGCTAGCTGTGTGAAATGTATATATATGGTTTTGGATATTTCCATTCAATTTAAGAACAACTGTAAGAACATAACCCAGGGACCTAGAAGACATTCTCAATGCCACTAGGATGCGTTGACAGTTTGTGTTCAGTTTGCCTCTTGCTGTTTGCTAACGCTATGCTGTTTGATTCAACAGGACCTCAGGGGCAGGGCTTCCTTAGGTGTGGCGACAGTTAATTTTCATTGTTGACTTTGTGGATTTAGAATCATGGAAACACCTCTGGGTGTACCTTTGAGTATTTCAACTGATAATGTAGGCTGCACCATCCCATAGGCGGGAAGGGGACTGTGAGCTGTGAGAGCACCAGCATTCACCTGATGGC
The DNA here is from genome assembly GCF_004785775.1 of Grammomys surdaster. Lineage (NCBI taxonomy): Eukaryota > Metazoa > Chordata > Mammalia > Rodentia > Muridae > Grammomys > Grammomys surdaster. The sequence goes on along the minus strand of NW_021604567.1, from coordinate 19,328,314 downwards.
AGACAGATTGACCAGCCTGCTCATGCTCCCTCTACTCCTCCCACTGTGGGCCGGAGCTCCTCCCACTCCTTACACTATGGGCCGGAGCTCCTCCCATTCCTCCCACTGTGAGCCAGAATAAGGTCTTAAGCTGTTGTTTGACACGTGTTTTGTTAACAGCAACAAGCACTAATACAACCACAGAAGGACTTACTCATTCACTATGGACAACTTTTCTCCATTGCTCCCCCATTTCGGTCTGGATCTGCTGGTCTGAAAACCAAGGCTAATCAGTCAGCATCTGCACACAGCCCACAGCCCTGAAGCTCTACACCCCATCAAGCACTGGCATTTACAGGGAGGGAGCCCTTGCCCTCCTGAACCCAGTCTCTGACATGGAGTCCGTAGGTGGGTCTTGGAGTGTCTCGCTTTACACTCCTACCTCCAGGGACAGTGCCGCTTGGTCCTGGTCAGTGAAGGAAGCTGGTCACTGTGCTCACACACTGGGCTTGCAGAGCCACTCCAACCCTGTTCTGAGCAGCAGGGCCCCAGTCAGCACTGCCCATGGTGACCACATTGCAGGAACAGAAGGGAGTGCTCACTGTGCAGGCCTGGGCCTTCTCAAGTAGTAGTCTGGGTTCATCTTTCTTTTTGGTGGAATTGCCTAGACTAAAGTTTTATTTAGGGAAGTAGCATCAAAACTACTGAAGAGTAAAACACATAAAAACTTTATTGTAAGTATCACACACCTGAATTTGCATCAATTTGACACATTGCTGCTCATTTCGCAGAGCACACCTGCGGAGCACGCCTGGTGCAGTTTGCTTATGGGACAGTTGTCAACTCCTAGAACTGTTCTTGCTCATAGGGGGCTGCCTCCTGCCTACACCTCCCTGACTGTCTGCACGGTGGACATTGCCTCACCCACTACAAGGGGCAAGGATGGGGCCAGGGAGGATGGGCTGCCAGAAGGGCTGGTGTATGTGTAAGGGCCTGTAGGTTGGCCCAGGTTGGGCGGGCCAGGGCTGAGCCATGCTGGCCAGCACCTGCTCTCTGCACAGGCCCACTAGTCTCTAAAGCAACTTTTTTCTTTACTCCAATTCACGCCTTAGCCCAAGTGGCCACTGTAATGCATTCTGAGCAAAATGACCCCAGGTGGGTATCCTGGGGGCATTCCAGAACTGCACATCAACACTAGATTATTTGTACTGAAATCAGGAGGAGTTGGGACAGTCTCCCTAGGCTGGAGGGGGCTAATCTCCAGCTTTCTCTGTCACTGAGGTCTTAAGGACACTGCCCAGTGTCTGGGCAGTGTGTGCAGAATAACCACTGAGATGTGAATACACATTTAAGAGAAAAAAAAAAAAACAGTCCATAAAGAGTAGTGTGGCACATCCTTTCTGAGGTCACATGACCTGCCCCCCTTCGCTGAGGACAAGCAGACTGTACACGAACTTCAGGACAGTTGTCTCTCTCTGCAGTGCTATAAAAACTGCCACCGACACCTGTAACCGTCATGCAATTGAACACGTAAGAATGACGGTTTTCCACACTGAGAAATGCCCAGTAAAAAAATAAAGATAGAAAATACATGCTAATTTAATGGCAAACTTATTTGAGACTACACGGCAACCATCTTGGATTTCAGAACAGTGTGTAGTGGGAGCCACTGTCGTCTTCTCTTGAGAACTCTGTATTGGGTCTGCGTGGTCCTCAGGCTGATGAGGTGGCAGGACACCACTGTCACAGCAGCTGAATGTCAGTGCTGCAGCAGGAAGTTGGTAGCCACATTGAGGTCATTGTTCGAGGCCCTCAGGGCCTCCAAGGCGTCCCCTCTGGAAAATCCCATCTCCATGAGGCGGGCGACCTGCAAGAGAACAGAAAATGGAGGCTCGGCACCACAGAGCTCATCCTGAGCACCCATGTGCTCTCCATGCCTTTGTGGGAAAGCTCAATGCTTCTAAAAGACGACCTGGCAGCACAAGCCTACAATCCCAGCACTTGGAAGGTGGAGACAAGAGCACCAGGAGTTCAAGGTTATCCTGGGCTACCTTTGAGGGAGTTTGAGTCTAACCTGGGCTATGTGAGACCCTATCTCAAATAACAAAACAAAACAAAGAAGAGGGGGAGATGAGGCTCAGCTGATAAAGTCATTTGCCGTGCAAGCAACGGCCTGAGTCTGTCCCCTGGCACCCGTGTAAAATGCCAGGTACAGTAGTCTATATTCAAGGATGATGTCTGAAGTCACCCTCTGGCTGACTCCTCTCTCTTCCCTTTCTGTCTCTCTGGAAAAAAAAAATCAACAAAAATCCACTTCCCCCAAACAACAAAGGTGACTAATAGTATCCCTTCCCAGTGCTTTCTGCACACAGCTAGGAAGTCTCATGGGACCCTTGCTGTCTGTCACATTTCCAGCTGCTGTGGTAGAAACTGACTCGTGGGAGAAGTATGGAGGCCATGTGTTGTCAGTAGTGCAATTGTGACTGGGATTCCATACCTCTCAGGGGACCAAGGAAGACAATGCTGGAGTCAGTTGGCTTCTTCCTGTTTCCCTTTTTGTTCAGTCTGGGGACCCAGGCATGAGAGGCAGGCTACTCATACTAGCAGGCTGTGAGAATGCCAGAGTAACAGCCTGAGCTTATCAGTGGCTGCACTCTGTCACATGTGATCCTGGGGGATTGTTGGGACAGTCAGGTGTGCCCTCAGGTGTGCCCATACTGGCCAACAAGTGCACACCTAGCATCTTCCTCCTGCTGCCATGGCTCTGACTGTCACAATGGACTCAGTTGTTGGCATGGACAGTTTCCTGGCTGTGGGCACTCTGGTCACCCTCCAGAGGCAGCATGTGCTAAGTCCTGCTTGAAGCCTGGGGCTTTTATAGGTAGCAATAGCCATCTGCAAGGAGGGCTGAGGCAGGGACAGTAACTGAGAAATGCAGGTGACCTAAAGCCATGGGGTGGGGGAGAGGGGCAAGAAGCAGGCTTGTACAGACCACAAATTTTGGTTGTGTGAGTAAAAAGGCTTCCTGTACCTGTACTTTGTTCTCAAGCAGACTCCAACTCAGAGACAAGCAGTATTTCCCAAACTTAGCTATAACCTGTCAAGAGCCACCATAGGACATGCTAACAAATAGCACGTGATCTTCCTGAGATGGATTAAAATAATCCACAATAAATCTTCTCCCATAGGCAAGGCCCAGGAGAAAATCATTTTAGGAAAGATTCCTGCTATTAATATACTTTTCCTGTTATTGTTAAACATATATGACAATCATTAGGTATTAGCTCACCCTTTTGAGCAGATCTCTGTGGATCTATAAAGATGTGTAGTCTTGTACTGATGCTATATAGACACATATATGACTTCTTAATTCTTAATGATGATCCTATAAAAATTTCTAAAATTTTAGCCACACCACTTGACTTCCCAGACGTTCCTTTGAGATATGGGTAGACACTTCCATGAGTCTGAGACTCCTGCCTGCCCGTAATGCAGCATCACAGGGATGACACCACACTCTGCTGCCAACTCATGCAGTAGCTGGGCCTCCATGGCCTGAGTGCTGAGTACCGAACCTGGGAGATATCTTCTCAGGCATCCCTGTGTAAGCAGGGAGCCTTAGGACTGTTTTCAAGGGAAAGTCTTCCAAATGAGTGTACAATTTTACATCCTACACAGCCGTGGGTTGGGTCTGGTTGGGTCTGGTTAGTTTCTGTGATGAGTATTCTTGGCTGGCAACTTCACATTTGGAGTTACCTGAAACCCAGATGGCTGGGCACACCTGTGAGTGACTTTTCTTAATGAAATAATTTGAGGTGGGAGATCCACCTTTAATACAAACCACACCTCTGCTGGCAGCCCATGTAAAATAAAGGACACGACACGGGAGGAGGAAACTCATTCTCTTTGCCTGCTTGTTTGAGAACAAGACTTGCTGCCAAGTCTACTCTTCACTGCCATCACAACCTATAACTTCACTTCTTCGGGATTCATGTCCATACTGGTCTTCACTGAAGACCAGCTGAGACACCCAGCCTCGTGGATTGAGCAACTGCTGGATACTTAGACATTCTGTTGGCAGACAGCCATTGTTGGATTAGGTGGACCACAGCCTATTAATAAATTCTCCTTTCTACGTAATTTATAATTTCTACATAATTCGTAAGTGTATACACACACACATTTTATGAGTTCTGCTCCTCTAGAGAACCCTGAAGAATACATATGCTCTTAGGGCATGTTTTTCGCTGTCCCAGTAAAAAAGTGCTCAACTTCTTTGGAAATGCCACTGGTCACTCTAACAACCATACCTTTTATGAAAGTCTGTAATTTTCTACATTATGCTTTAGGCCTAACTGGAGTTTTCAAATCCTTCTGCTCAGCTTTGCGCTCCCAATTCTCACTGAAAATATGGTCAAAAGTGGGCAGAAAGGCTGGGCTCCAGCTTGGATGCCATGCTATACTGAAATATCCCCACCGACTTAACTAGCTACTTTTAAACTTAGCTTCAGCGTCCCAGGACTGGGGAAAATGCAGACAAATTCTTTGCCAAAATGTAACAGATTTCCTCTGGCCCAATTTCCAACAGTAACCTCACAGCCTGGCCTTCGCTGCATACTGACTGGCATTCTGACTTGTTTTCCAAAGAATCACCCCTTAAGCTCTATTTACAGAATCTGAAGCTTTCTCTAGCTTATTCTTCAAACTCTTCCCATAAACCAGCTCCATACACTTAGGATTTAGTCACAGCAGTGACACTATTTTTAGTACCAAGTTAGCTAGCTTTCTATAACTGTGGCCAGATCGCCCAACAGCTTAGAGAAGGACAGGTTTATTTTGGCTCATGGCTTTAGAGGTTCAGCCTATGGTTATTTTGCCCCCATGTGTTTGAACAGAATATCATGGTGGTGCTGTGTGGCAGGCAGGAGGCAGAGGATGACACCAAGAGGGACCAGGGACAAGACACCTAAGGGCCTGCTCTCCCCCAGGACAAGACACACAAGGGCCTGCTCTCCCACAAGACAAGACACTCTAGGGCCTGCTCTCCCATAGGACAAATGCTCTCCCATAGTACAAGACACACAAGGACATGATCTCCCACAGGTACAAAACACCCAAGGGCTTGCCCTCCCATAGGACAAGATACTCTAGAGCCTGATCTTCCAGTGACCTGCTCCTTCCAATTAGATACCACTTCCTAAAGTTTCTAGAACCTACAAACAGTGTCACCAGCTAGGTACTGAAGCTTTAATACATGAACTTGTCCTGAAATTTCACATTAAACTGTGTACTATGTCTCAGGATCCAATGCTCTGGACCCCAATCCTTTCTCAGTTTGTCTCATCTGAAAACATGGTACCCAAAGCAGTGTGCAACTCCATGGGTGTGTGCTGGCCGGTGTATGTGTTACATTTGTGCATATGCATATGTAGGTATACACACTTACGTAGAGAGCTACGATGTGTGAACTGGTTGACCAGTTTAGTGGGACCCTGCTAAAAACTTGATAATTGTCACCTGCCATCCTCAGGGGAGTTCTCAAACCCTACAGTGACCTTGTGGGTAAAAGGATGGCATACACCTCTGCCTGCTTTCCAGCCACCCCAAATGAATGACTTCTAAATGTTGTCAATCATCCCTCTCTAACTTGTATCTCCCCCAGGTATGCTTAGCAAACCTGCAAACTTAATTTGAGTCATTACTGATGACAGTGTTTAGACATGCCAGATCCAAGATAGAGCTCTGATCTCATGCGAAGGCTCTGTGTTTAGTGGTTAATAGGCTTACCCAGTTAAAACCCTGGGTCACCTTAGTACTATTACCCACTCCACAGACCGGTGTTCTATCTGTACAGTGATGTTGTAAATTCAGTGACATCTTGTTATTTTGTTGTTATTTTGGTGTCCCCAGACAGCAAAGATTTTTCTGACATTTACAAGTCACCTGGTTGCCATTCTGGTTTACACTATCAGATACCAAAATATGAAACTTGCCATTCAATTTTTTAAAACTAATTTTCTCGTTTCCTTTGGGACCTTTTTACAGTGAGCACTATCCTTAACCTTTCAAGCTCCTACCAGCCTAAGTGTCAAGGAGCTGGGGGGGGGGGGGGTTGCTGGATATAAGTCATAAGGAGGGAATATAACCGCCTGATACAAGCAGTCTGATTAGTTATTTTCAACCTTGGGTTCGAATGACATCTTAAGGTGGCTCTCTGCAATTATTTCTGGCTGAGGAGCGCTGTCTCTGGGTCGGTCAGTAGTTGGATAGATCCATTTCCTTCTCTGTGTGTGTATGAGCATGTTTCCAAGGCTTCCAGCTAGTCTGGCTGTTTCCTATGCTTGCTGCCACCCTGCGTACATCACGCAGAGCTGTAGCTCACTTTCATTTTGAATCTGTCCAGGAGCAGGTCTCTATGCTGTCAACAGGCAGCAGTCTCAGGGGCAGGTAAAGTCATAGCTGGAGCTGACAGAGGCCAACAGAGATGTCTGGCCACAGAAGCGACCTGCTCCATGATCTCTCCCTGAACGGATGACTCACGTGTATTCCAGAAGACACTGCTGCACAAGGACAGGTGGCACAGACCACACTGGGCCCCTCAGGAACGGCCAAGCGGCCCTGTAAGCAATGAGAACGAGTGCCTTCTTTGTGTGCAATCGCTGTGATCACACCTTCTCAGACGTGAGTGACCATGTGTCCACCACTGCTGGCTTGACAGCAGGCCAAGCATGAGTGACCATGTGTCCACCACTGCTGGCTTGACAACGGGCCAGGCTTTTGCAGGTCTTCACTCAAGGGTCTTTCTATTGCTGAAGGTGAGAAGCAAGCCTGGTGCTTCAGCCACCCAGTGCCATTCTATATGTATTTATTTTCCAGGGCTAAGAAGACAAGTGTGTGTTCACTGCTAACTGGCCTGGTCTGTGAGGACCTGCCTCATAGAGCTGTATGGTAAAGGGGAATGGCTAGCAACCCACGGGCTCTCATTTCCCATAGAGCTGATGACCTGGCCAATGTCTGGGTCAATCCCTCCACATCAAAAAGAGAGCCTGACATACACAGAAGCCCAGGCTGAAGGTGAGGTGGCCAGGCTCAGTGACAGATAAAACAGAGGTGAAAGACACCCAGAACTCTTTAAAGGGCTTGCTGTGATGGACCAGTTTCCCAGCGGAGGCAGAGCCAATGCAGGCCAGACAACTGCATCCCATCATCACCAGATACCAGGATGATAGCAATTTGTATGGGAAGCTTTGCCATTGTGAAGAATAGCATGCAGTGAGACTTCTAGTCAAATTTCTAACCCAACTTTTGCTCAGCTTTGTTTAGAATCCAACCATGGGTCATTACTGTTCAGCGAGGCTGTTCTGCTTGCTCTGCTTTTGTCTGTCTAATTCTGAGATACGGTTTTATTATATAGCCCTGGCTGGTATTAAACTATGTAGTCCAAGATGGCTTCAAATTTGCAGCAATCCTTGCACCTCAGCCTCCTGAGTTCTGGGGTTACAGGTACCATAGACAATATCAGCTCCTCTGTAGTCTTTCACAACTATTTATTCAGTCATGAAAGTGCCCCAAATGGAATATCCCGTGGTTATACTCTGTGGCAGAGGTAAGGGCCTGAGACCATAGAATCTACAGGACACCAGGGGGAGCCTCCCTGTTTCTTCCTCCCTGAGTTGAGTGTGCATTGTGCTAGTGTCCAGTCCTCTCCCACCATGGAAGCTGACTGACTCAGTCAGCTGTCTGTCATCATGGCCCACCACAGGCATCAGGGGCCTTACTCAGCCTCCTGTGACACGGTGAAGCCTCGTGGCTGGCTGGCCTGAGGAAAGGAACACAGATGGAACTAGGCACGGTCATTGTCAGCTGACAATAGGTGAACTGTACTTTTCCCTTCCACGAGTTCTTCAAAAAACAGACCACACCATGAGGGAGGAAAACGACACACGGAGAAACAGTTCTTTCCTAGTTTTCCTTGTTTTTAAATACTTTTTTTCAAATAACTCTGATGACCTGAACACATCTCCCTATCTCGGGAAAATGGTGCCTTGGTTCTCCGCTCCCGACTCACCTCCTCTGCTACACGTCAAAGTCAGACACTCATCCCAGGACTCACAGCAGCACTTTCAATGACAACTGCTTAGTTTGCTCAACAAAGACTGTGGTTTTCTTTAACTTCCCTTTAGTTACGAGTGTCAAAAACAAATGGTGTTTTGGGTTTTTAACTTCCCAAATTCTGATGCTCATAGATGGAGATGCCCCACCCCACCCACAGCTGGGCTGCCCTTCTGCGCTAGGTCACATGCACACTTGTATGTGATAGGCAGGGCCAAGGCTGCCCTGCCTCTCCATTATGAACTGGTCTGTTACCTGTTCCTGTGGGCTACCCTCTCTCAGTGCTGCTGCTAGCTCCTTGTGGGAAGAGCAGCTCCTTTCTTTCTGACCTGACCTCCTCTTACCTCCTGGTTAATAGGGGCTCTGCTATTTACGTCCTTGCCAGGGTCCCTTGCCTTTGGTTTAGTACATGGCAGGTCCTCAAGAAAGCGCAAGTTCCCTGCCTACTCTCCCAGCAGCATCAGGGTTGGGCAGTCTAGCCAATCAGTAACCGGGCTGACTAAAATGAAGTCAAAAGTGAATGGAAAGAAAGTGCAAATTCACCTCTTGTCCCCTTGAGTTTCAGCATGGGTAAGCCATTTGTGTACCGTCACCCGAGAAGTCAATTTCTAACTTTAGGAAGGCACAAGAATCCAGCTTGACTCCCCACTTTGGTTTACAAACAAATAAACAAATCAGAAGTAAATTTGCCAAGATATCATTATTTACCAATTACAATCTTATTTATGGTCCAAGATTATTATATTTATTTGTTTATTTGTGAGCACCATGGTGTATGCGTGGGAGTTAGAGGACAATTTGTGGGAATTAGTTTTATCCTTTTGCCACGTGACTCTCAGGGAGCTTGCTCAAGTCATGAGGAATGGTGACACGCTCCTGTACCATACACTGATTAGCTAATTCTTAGCATGAGTGTGTGTCAAAAATGCCTGGCCAAGGAAAGACGGGAGTGGCCACTGCACTCATGGCTCACTGCTGCCAAGACCCCCTCACAACATTCCAGGGCAGTAGGGAGGGGCTCACAAACCCAGCCCTGTCTGAAAAACTGCTGGCAGTTCACGGTTGCTAGGGAAGAAAGTAATTCCACTTCTGCAGTGGTGTAACCAGGAGTCCAAGTGCCCATGCTCCAGAAGACATGTCCACCTCCATGCTTATACACGTGGCCTTCATTAATCTCAGTGGATCATTGGGGGGAAAAAAACCCATGAAAGTGGGAGAGGAATCTGTCCAGAGGGAGTGGGAGATGGTAAGAGAAGGAAGACGGGGTTGGAGATGATCCAAATAGTTTCTGTGCTTTTATAAAATTGTCAAAGAATAAATAAAAATTATTAAAAAGAAGAAAATATGGGGGAGGCAGAGGGAAGAGAAAGCAGTTCTTGAGATAGACACTTTAGTACATTTGGTTACAAAAAGGACATCATTTGACAGGCTTTATTTATGCTCTGATAAATTCTCATATATGTATAAAAAGACCATGTTTTCCATCACTCTCCAGGCTATTGTGAGCTTCTCTGAACAGCTATGGGGAGCCTTTCTGAGTATGTCTGGGAGCCTCTCTGAGCATGTCTGGGAGCCTCTCCAATCTATCTGCAGTTCAGTTTGCAGCTGCTGTCACCACTCCTTCCTAACATGTGTCTTGCTACAACAGGGCTGCTTCTCAGTATCATGTACTCCACGGCTAGCCTGCAGTAGACAAGCTAGGGTCTGTGAACTTGACTTGGGGTGCAGTTCTCATCAGAACAGGAAGGAGCGAGGCTATCTAGAGGCACGCACGCCTTTCTTTCCTCCCTGAGCTGCTCCACAATCCTTCCCTTCCGTGTTGTGGTTCACTTTATCCCCCCCACACGCTGTCTGCTAACACGTCAGGGTGCTTCTTCAGCAGTTGTGGAACAGAGCAGGACTTACTGCCCAGACTGTCTTATGCTCTTCTCTTTCTGCCTACAGAAGGCAGCTGGAACCATCTTGTCCCTGGCTTCTTGGGGTCACTTTAGAGACCCCGATGTGTGGCTCTGGCCCTGCCTTTGCTCCCCCATCAATACCTCTCTGGGAATATAAGGAGGAGCGGGGATGCCATCTCCAATGGGAGACGAGCCCACAGAGGGCCTGAAAACAGGATGGCTTCTGGGAACTTGTAATCTCTGACCCAGCTAAGGTCCAGAAGCATCAGTGATGCTGTGTCTGTGGCTGTGTGCTGACTTGGGACGGGATGCCTTCATGTATGTACGTTTTCTTTGAATGTGTGGCTTGTGAAGTCATGGGATTCAGATCCCACTGACTGGGTTTTCTTGTACAATACTCACTAAAATTCCTGAACTACATGTGAATAGTAGAAAAACCTGAACATTTTTATGTTTTACTAGATCTAGAAAGTGACTGGAGTTTGAGTCCCAGCAAACTGTAAGCCATTGTGGGGCTCACAACCACCTCTGGCCTCTGCAGACCCAACAATCATGAGCATACACCCCCTCCATTAAAAATAAAATAACAAGTCACATGACTCAGGCTGTGGACGCAGTTCAGTGGCAGAGTGCTTGCCTGATGTGTTCAAGGGTCTGGGTTTCAAGGTATGGAGAAAGAAAACAGCATGGGACCCTAACATTTAAAAAATCACAAATGGATTTAATTAAAAAATTAAGGATAAAAACTTTAATCATACTTAAATATGTTAACAACATTTCTGGTAATGGGCAGTATTAACAAACTAATAGAGACCATAATTCAATTATATAACTTTCTGAACTTAGCTGTAGGCCTTTAGAAGGCAAACTTAAAAACAAAACAAAACAAAACAAAACAAAACAAAACAAAAAAACCCCACAGGGTATCACTGGGCAGCCCTGGCTAGCTTGGAACCTGCTGTGTAGATCAGGCTAGGAGCAAATTCACAGAGATCCATCAGTGCTGAGATTAAAGGTGTGCACCACCACACCCAACCAAGATGATGGTCTCATTTTTCTACAGTAACATGCCAAGCGTATGCATTACAAATACAGCCTGTGAGAACCCTGATGTCCTGCACCTGATTAGAACATTGAAACACAAGTCTTGGGAAATGCGTTAGAGAAAGAGGATGGGGGAGGGTGGAGAAAGGCAGACAGGCCTCCCATCTCACAGCAGAGGGAGGAGGAGCTAAAGCTCCTCTGAAGTGAGACTGTCAGCAGGTTAACCTGACCCGTCCTCATTCTGGGAGGACCAGGGAAAAATGACTCACTAAGAGAAGAAGCCTATAGAGTAAACGACTTATCTTCACATTCTCCTCTCCTCCTTTTGACATCTTTTTCATCCCCTCCAACTGCCAAAACCAAGAACTATCTCTCACTTGTAAACACCTCCTACGAGTAAAGGCTGACCTGAAGAACGTGACTCAGTGCTGTGTCAGGTAAACAGTCGCATTACAGAATCCTGGTATTTCTTTCCACCAAGATGGAGGACTATTATTTTTCTCAAATCTGTCATTACAAGGATCTAACAAATAACAAATTATTTAGGCTTCTCTTCCTCATCTCTGGGATAATATTTGCCTAGGGAATTTTTGAAGATGACAGGACAGATGGACTGTGGCTGGCCAGATGCACTGCATTCCTTTAATCCCAGCATGGGAAGGCAGAGGCAGAAGGATCATGAACTGAGATCAGCCTTCAAGTGAGGCCCTGTCTAAAAATATAATAAGCAAAAAAAAAAAGAACTCTGGCTGCACATCTGTCCCTCTGTCGACGAAAACCAAAGAGTTAGTGGAATACAAGCCTGAGGCAGAGACTGCCGGGCGACAGGGCCGACGGCCCGACTGTTAGCCAGAGTCTCTGTGGGCATTTGACACGGTTCTCCCAAAAGCACCTGCCCAGGCCTATGGTAGGGATGTGGGCAGAGCCTTCTGAGTTACAGAGCATGGGAGGACAGCAGACAGTTTGGTCTGAGGACAAACGGCTTGGCTGGTGCAGCCAGCTGTGGAACAAGCTGTGGAAGCCAGCAGCACAGGCAGAGGGAAATTTCAAGTGTTATTACTGCAATGTTTTGGACTACAACAAAATTTAAAACGGTTTTCTTATTTGAAATAATTTCAAACATGAAGCTTCAGAAGTTCTCTAAGAACCCTGTTGGCTCCTCACCCAGGACAGCAGCCATGGTTTGTCAAATCACTTCATCATCTCCTGAGCCACTGTTAGTGCAGCTGGAAAAGCTGGAGTCTGACACTAATAATCTCATCCCCCCACAGTCCACACCATCAGCCGACTGACAGACACGGCTCCCACTGCAGGCTGCTTTCCCAGTGCACTCCGCCCAGGTCACAGATGTCAGTCAGTTAGATGGGCAGCTTCCTCATCTCCTTCACCTGCAGCACTTATTAATGAAGAATACAGGCTCGCATGAAGAAATCGGGGTACAAAGAATCAAGAATACTTTATGCGGGTCCCTCAGGTTGAATAAAGTTCTGTATTTTCAGTCTCTTTCATTGCATAAATACAGTACTTCTGTGTTTCATTATTGGTAATGTTAATTTTGATAATTGGGTGGTATTCAATTTTTTTACTATGTGGATATTATTTTCCTTGTGTAACAAATAAGTATCTTATCGATGGGGAGATAGTTTGAGAGTATAGAAACAGCCAGATTTTTCATGTATTAAAGACTTTTCCTTGAATTAATGTTTATTATGGTTGTAAAATTGTGGGATTTCTAAGAAAACACTGTCCTTTCTACTATATGAAAGCATGTTTTATTTCTTCTACATATTTCTGTAGTATTTATCTATTAATATCAGCATCGTGTTCTGAATGAGAAATGACTCTCATAGTCTCAGACATCTGAACACCATGGTCCCCAGTTAGTGACACTGTTTGTGAGGGTTTAGGTGGTGAAGTCTTGCTAGAGGAAGTATGTCACTGAGGATGGGATCTGGGATGAAAAGCCTCACCCTGCTTCCGGTTTGTTCTCTCTGCTTTATGCCTAGGTCTGAACACGTGGGATGTCAACTTCCTGCTTCTGCTGCCTTGCTTTCCACTGCTGCTAGATCTCCCTGACAGTGACTCGTATCACGGCGAAACCCTGAGCATACGTACGCACACACACACATACAAGCACACAGAAAGACTCCATGCTATGCATACACTGCTAATTTCATTCCCCCCTCAGTGGCAGAATTACAATTCTTGAACCACTGAAAATTAACCCAAGGCAAAAGCTTAAGATTTGTTTAAAATCGTAAAAGTAAGGACCTCACAAAGGAGCCGCTCTCTTCCTACCTTCTCTCAACCCTCTGTAAGGAGCCAGCTTTACTTACTTCTTTTGTGACAAGGTCTTGTTATGTGACCCAAGCTGACCTGAACTCTAGACCCTCTGGCTTAGCCTTCTACACACCAGGCTTACAGGTGTGTATTGGAGACTAAGGTAGAAGGAGCACATGCTCCCATGTGCGCGTTCTCACGTGCATGCCCCTGCACAGGTCAACCTTTTGAGTCCTTCCTGAGCTACTGTACCCCTAGTGTTGTGAGACAAGACCATCTTTTGCTGAGTTTTGCCAATTAGGCAAGCCTGGATTGCCTAAGCAAGCCCTAAGACCTTCCTACCTCTGGGGTATAGTACTGGCATTATTACATGGGTTCTGGGGTCCAGCTTTGGTTCTCAGGCTTGCATGGCAGGCACTTTACCATTTCTACAGTCCCCACATCAAGCTTTTATTTCTTGCTGGCCCAAACTGCTTCGAGCCTGCAGTATGGGCTGGGTTGGGTATGGGTATCACTGGTTACCTGCTCTTCAGAAACTTCCAGGGGAGGAGATGCTCGCTGCTCAGACCGAGGATCATCTTGATAGTTGATATTTCGTCGCTGACGTAAAGGGGGGAAAAGCCGATTCCAGTTGATCATTCCTCCCTACAAAGAGAGCAACACAGGGCCATCAGGAAAGCAGCAGATGCCTGCGGTGCCTTGGGGGCCTCCCCAGAGGCAGGCAAGAGCCCCAGCTGGGAAATGAAAGCTGTACCACCCTCAACCAAGAGGCTAAAGCCAGCCTTTGCTACAGGCACAGGAGAGAAAATGCGCAGGCAGTGTGAAGTGTTTCGTGTGAGCAGCACAAGTGGCAAAAGGCACACGAGACCTCCTAAACACCTTCGGCCTCACGAACGCTGTCCCAACACTGGGCATGGCCACAGCCACATTTTAGGAGTTCAAGGCTCTGCAGGGTGTAATGGAGACACAGACACAGATAGAGAAGTGAGAAGAAAGCCACAGTTCCTCCCACGTCTACTTACGACACTACCATCCTGTGTTCTGTTTATTCATTTCTGAGTGTCTGTGGTACAAGGCAACCAAAGGTTGTAATGAAGCCTACACCCAGAGATAAGCTTCAGAGCAAAGGGTTGAAGGGTTCACAAGTGAAGGTCAATAACTTGTTGAGTGTAGGCTCTATGGATACCAAAGGTGAAAGATAAATCCACTTCTGGCTTCAAATTCGAAGAAAAATGCATGAAATGGTGCTTTCTAATAATGCCTATTTTTGCTGTGTGCAGATCTTTGAATTTACTAACTTTAAAAGGTCTTTTTCTAGATGTCTTAGAGTTGCTGCAAATGTACAGAATGTAACAGTCTGAAAACTTTCCTCCTTATGGAGACCTAAAACATCCAAGAAAAATACAACACACACACACACACACACACACACACACACACACACACACACTCACCCCTACATCCATGACTGAATAAAAAAGGAAAAAAAAGTGGAAATCCTAATGTACTAGAAACAAGTAGACACTGGGAACAAGAGCAGAAGCAAGCTGGGACTTAGCCAGCCAGCCAAACAGAAAGGTCAAGGAACCAGAGGCAAAGCCACACGCACAGAGGGAGCCAGGCCAAGGAACCAGAGGCAAAGCCACACACACAGAGGGAGCCAGGCCACTTCATGCACAGGACTGGGATGAGAACAAAACCATGAAACGACAAGGTTGGCCTTCTGTCTCTGACCACACATGAAGCATGTTCTAGATGAGACTAGAACACGGGAAGCCAGAGTGTCAGAGCCTGTGGAGGACACGCCCATGTCACTGTGACAGGAAAAAGTCTCACCAACAAAAATACAAAAAGAGGCCAAAAATGATTATGTCACCAGTAAGAACTTATTACAAGTTGAGCTGTTGTCAAATAAAACCAAATGACAAAGTTAATAGACAAACAACATATTGAAAGAAAATGTCCATGAGCCGGGCATGGTGGTGCACACCTTTAATCTTAGTATTCAGGTGGATCTCTGTGAGTCCAAGGCCAGCCTGGTCTACAGAGCGAGTTCCAGGACAGCCAGGGCTACACAGAGAAACCCTGTCTCAAAAAACAAAACAAAACAAAAAATGTTCACAACATGTAACAGACAAGAACACACACACACACACAAACGAGGAGGAGAGAGACAAAGAGAGAGAAATACACACATTCATACATACACAAATATAAATCAAAATCAAAATAAATCTTAAAACTGATTATGACTGTTGAGGCATCCTATACTGGGGCAGAGGAGGGAGGTTGGGTTCTACGAAGACTTCATGCCCCTGCCACAGAACAAGGCTTTCCATTGCTTTACCTCTTGGCACATACAGAAAACACAGGCTTTCACAGCATGGAAAAGAGCAGGAGCTGCTCACAGCAGTCTGGCATTTGGATGCCCAGGACACTTCTGACCATGACACAGCATGGACATGCTCTACTCCAGACCAGGGAATGCCTAGATACACGTGGAGAATCTGACTGTGGGTACCACTACCACGGTGTTCAAGGATAGAAGGTGACCAGACTGCTTTATTTACATCAGCTGAAGTACAATATACAGAATTGCCAAGTATTTACCAATATCTACTAATACCTTATACAATGAATCTAGAAAGAGAATTAAGACAATGTTCATGCCTTGTAGAAGCACACAATTTGGTATATAAGCCATCAAGTGCATTTTTCTCCTGCCCAGTGGGCCCGCTTTTGCTGTATCCCATCTGACCTTCGGCAGTGCTGGGATGTACCGGCTACTCCTCAAGAGCCCTTTCTCTGGGCTCCGGTGACATCGTGCTTTTGTCTTTCCAGCCCAGTGACCTGTCAGACAGTGTCCCTTAAGGAGTTTTCTTTCTCCTTCCATGTTCTGCTGGCAAGCTCCTACTTATTCCCGGGGCTTTAAGCGCCAGGCCTGTGGTAAGCACTCTGAAGTCTAGATGCTGTGCATCATGGCTATAAAACCAAGCGTCCTGGACATACAGTCACCTGAATGTGCCGGTGGCATCTAATGCAGCACGCCCCAAACCCACCTTAGTCCCATTTTCCTCTCATGTCCCAACCAGGGAGTGACGTTCACACTTGCTCACAGTGTGAGCAGGATCTGAAGCTCTGTCTCTTTCCACCACCTTTTACTGCTCTGAGTTAGAGCACTTTCTAGGGCAGGATAGGGACACAAATGTTAATGTCTCCCTCCTCTTTAAAAACCTTTCAACTTCCCATTAAGAAACACTTACTTGTGGCTGGGTATGGTGGCACACACCTTTGATCCCAGCATTCAGGAGGCAGAGGCAGGCAGAACTCTGAATTCGAGGTCAGCCTGGTCTACAAATTGAGTTCAGGACAGCCAGGGCTACACAGAGAAACCCTGTCTCAAAAAACCAAAAACCAAACCAAACCAAACCAAACCAAACCACACCAAAACAAACAAAACCCTTACTAATGAACAGCATACATCAATTCTTAATATTTTAAAGATTTTTTTGTTTTACTTGTGTGTACAAGTGCATGCATTTGAGCACACACACAATAGCATAAATGTGGAGGTCAGAGAGCACACAAGAGTTGGTGGTTTTCTTTGGGTTCTAGAGAACTGAATTCAGGCTTAGTAGCAAGTGCCTCTACCTGCTAAGCCCTTCACAGGCCACAGTTGCTAACAGTAAAGGGGGGAGGGGTGGCGCAACAATATCTTCTGTATCAGAGAATTAATGAGAATAGTGGTCTTGTTTTCTATGTTGCAAACTCTGTAACCTCTGACTGAGTAGAAGGAAGGGAGCTGCACACTTGCATCTGCTTGGGCATCACTCCTGTTCTATTTGGTTTTTGACACAAATGAGGACAGATAGGAATTAAAGGGCAGCACATACAAAGCCTTCCCAGACACTGAGAGACCACGTGCTGACACCATCAGCAGGTCCACTGTGTTTTCAGGACAATCAACAAGTTCCCCAAGGGCTTACCAGTGGGGAGCCTGTGATGACTCCCCATAAGTAAGGCTAGGGTCTCCGCACTAAGTCAGCACTCTACATGTTTCAGTTACACACTCACTGGCCTGACTCTCACACCCCACCAGGGCTGAGACACCACTCTGTTCTGTGCAGACCTGGCACAGTCAGATACTTGGGAGACACCCACTGCATAGATACACGAATGGACAAACACACAGTCAATTGTTCTGCTGAGCTAAGTTACATGGAGCTGTCTGGACAAAGTTCTAGGTTTACTAACCAGTAGAATTAGGTGGTAGGTTAATAAAGCAGGTGCGGTGGAAGGGTTGGGAGGGCTGAGGATGGAGGCTCACACAGCAGACAGAGGCTGAAACAGACAAGGACAGAGGAATCGATCCTCTCACCTAAGAACCGCGGGGCAGCACCTCAGGCTATGGGTTAATGGTCGGCATCTGCTGCTTTCTTAGCTCTGGGGGCACTACGGCTTGCCAAGAAAGCACTCATATGCTCGGTATCCCATCTTAGCGTGCAGCATGCTGACGGTCCTAGGAGGGGCCAGGTGAGCAGGGCAGCACTGAGAGATCCGACTATTTCCCTATGGCCCCAAAGAGCTTAGCTGACCTGACAAACGCACATTACCAACTGACACTGAGGTGATGCAGAGTAGCCCATACCAACTGACACTGAGGTGGTGCAGGGTAGCCCACCCAGCCCTGAAGTGATCATGAGTCCAAGCACTGTCCAAGGCCAGTGCTCTGGAAAAAATGAGGGAGAAAAGAAGAAAATGAAGGTCCACCTCCATCACCACACATATGAACTAGTAATTCATTTACTATTTGAAAAGGAGGTGGGAAGGATAATACAATAATAAATCAGCATCTGAAAAACCAAAGGGCTGTCTCTGCATGCTCCAGGCCCAGCAGGTGTTAGGGTGACCTAGGAAGAACAGGCTGGCCACTGACCTAAGAACTCCACACAGCTGTGATGGCTCTCAGCTTAAGGTTTTGTACAGTTTATCTTGCTCACTAGTTTTGGGCTGAGAGCCTTCAAACTGCCCAGTGTTCCCAGCAAGACCTGTGTTGGTTGGATAGGACATCCATGTCCTGCTGCTCAGGCTTGGAGTCTGGCTCAAGGGGAAAGCATTTCTGGTGACATCGCCACCCTTAACCTTAACCACGTCTCTTTCTTCTCTTGCTCTGTCACAGGCTTGCCTGTTTTTCTGCATTGGCTGGGCTGTGGTCACAGCAGTGTTTCTGGACAATGAACTAGGGGCAGGAGTACACTGAGGAGGGTACAGAGGCACGGGAAAGCTATGTGATAGCGAGTGCAGGATGGAGCTCAGTAGTCCTTGCCCAGGATTCTGTAACCAACACTGTTCCTGCAGACAGGCATCCAGGTCTGCTTGTCTTCACTGATAACCTTTCATCTGAGAGGGTTGAGACACCTGTCATGACTCTCTCTCCTGAGACATGGAACCACTTTCACGGTGGGTTAGCAATGGATTATATCACCTTCAACGTCTCTGCAAACTCAGTCATAAATATTTTGTGTCTGATTCAGTAAGCAGATCTGATAAATCCCCTGTGGGGATCCACAAGAGTGACATGGGCACCATGGAAGAAAATCAGTTTCAGCTTTCCTGGTCACCTTGGCCAAAGGCTTTGGACACTTGTCTGTGGGCTCTGGTGAGTACAGCCCAAGCCTCCTGTCTTAGAAGGTTGTGATAACTGAGGGTGCCACTGGGTATCCATGGACCATGGCACATGGCAAACATAACTTTCTGATTTGTTTGGCCACCAAGGAGGTGGTACAGTGCGCTCTCCCCCCTGGCCCCCGGTATGTGCATGTGCGTGTGTGTGTGTGCGCGTGTGTTGGTTGTTGGGGCAATGAGAAACTTTGCAGCCCCAGCTTTGACTGGGGACTCTTGGGTGCAGGCAGATCCCACTGCTTCCTAGATGAAATGCACCGCTCCTGTCTCGGTCTGACTTCAGTGCTCACAAGCACCACGCACAGGGCAGTGTGTACAAGGCAAGCTCTCCCACATACTGTCCAGAAGAGCTCTGAATGACAGCACATTGTTCAGCACGGACAAAGTTCGCTTCTGACTGGGACTGCGGCTGTCCCTTTTCATTCTTGTCTCTTGTATGCATCCTGTCAGCTGGAGACAGTGAGTGCATGTTAACTAGCACGGTGATCCTAGACTAGTGCATGAACAAAGGGAAGGTTGGCTGGCAGTGTCTGTCCAGTCCCTCAGTCCTTTCATTCCTTCCTCTGCCAAGCTTTGGGCCATGCTTCGTTTTTTTTTTCCCCACCTAACTTTAGTTCTACACAAAAATTATTAAATGTTAAGTCAAAACTAGAATTATCTATGGTACCTGTAGCTGAACATGTTTTGACAGAAAAAGAGGTAACACTGTCAAAAATGAGATACAGTGAGTCAAGATTTCCCATCTATCTCCTCCCTGAGATGCATCCATTTTTCTGTCTTCAGTACTCAGCTCTCACTCCTGAACCTGGTATACTCCTGACCAGGGCAAGTTTCAGTTTTCTAATCCACTGACAGCCAAGCTCTCCTGGACTCTTCTGGACTCAGTTCTCTGCTTTATCTCAAACCCCCAAAATGCTCAGAAATGATCTACTTTGCCACTACTTACGTTTTTGTTGTCCCACTATGAGATTATGCTGGTGGCTTCTTGATGATAGGTTGCTATTCACACTTTCTCCAATCTAATCTGCACACCAGT
The DNA here is from genome assembly GCF_004785775.1 of Grammomys surdaster. Classification (NCBI taxonomy): domain Eukaryota; kingdom Metazoa; phylum Chordata; class Mammalia; order Rodentia; family Muridae; genus Grammomys; species Grammomys surdaster. Next base: position 19,308,283 of record NW_021604567.1, on the reverse strand, counting down.
GTGGGCGGCCTGCACTCAAGCCTCCCACAGTAACACCACAGCAATGGAAAGCCTGCATCACAATGTCTGAGACACTGTCCTGTTTTAGAGGTCCAAAGTAATCCCATCCTAAACCATTTCTTACCTCCCTCTCTCTTTCCAGAACTTTCCTGAGTACTCCCTTAAGCAGATGTAAGTTTACTCAAACAGTCTGATTCCTTGCATTGTGCTCCTGCGTTTCCTGGGCGCTTTCTCCCTCTTCTGTGCAGGTGCAATTCTTATTTTACATCAGCTTCACCCATCAAAGCCCTCCTTCCTCTCCCTCTGGCCAGGCTCTATGGGACAGAGTCAAGGTGCTGATCCCACACGGAATAAAACCTGGCGTCTGGGACGCCACTTATGGATGACAGCAAACCGAACTAGACGGTTCTTAAGCTGACTGGGTGCTTCTTCATTAGACACCAGTGAGCATCCTGGAAGCTGAGCAGTTTTCTTTCTCAAAGAGCCTTTTCTGTTAGAGCAGGACCTCACACTCCTGCACAGTAGCTGTGGACAGGGCTCCTAGGCATACAGTGGACATACCCCCTATTGTCTCCCACGCTCAAGCTCCTTTGCCAGCATTACTGAACCCGGGACAGTCTACAAGGAGACACGAGCTCCTTGGGTGACTGTCCTACGAGTCAGAGCAATGGGAAGTGTCCACTCAAGGAAGGCATATGGGGAAGCAAGTGGTCTCTCTCATCTCAGTGAGGAGCTGAAGCACAAAGCATGGACACATAATCTGGAAGCAGTGTGATGTGTGCAAGTGTAGTACATCACTTGATCAGGAAGACTGTAGCATACCTTGGTTGGAAAACCCATTTTACAATCTCTGAAGAGAGGTCATGGCTCACCATTCTGGAAATTCTGGGCTTCTGGCTATCTGATAACCTCTGCACACTCAGAGGGCTCTGAATGCTGGGGTGCGGGTGAGGTTCCATGAAATCTCAGGCTTCTCAATTGAGGGGAGTACGAGTATGCTCTGTCTCTGAGAACCGATGGAGAGGGGCTTTGGCGGGAAGAGAAGGGATGATCTCTCTAGTCTACGGAGTAACTGATGCTGTCTGTCTCACCGACAAACTCTCTTATGGTCTAAACGTAACTAGGAAGTGAGTCTAGAAGAAATTAATGCAGCAGAGAGTTAAGAGTTGCTTGTCACTTTTATACCTTCAAAGAGAAGTGTGGTCATTCACCTGTCTTCTTAAATCCATGAGACTCTATAGTGCTCTTCTTTCTCATGAAGACACCAAAACAGAACGGAAAATAGAAATGATTTTCACAAATGTCACTTAATGAGTCAGGCCTGGAAAAGTGTTAGAATTTTGATTGATCCTATCGTTATGGGCTGAATTTCATCAAAAAGGTCAGTAAGAACCCTGGCGAGCCCACGAGGCACAGCAGCCGCTTCTACAGGAGGCGCCAATCCACATCAGCATCTTTTAGCTTCGGCTTCACTTGAAAACAGAGACCTGCACCTCATTTTCATTTCACTGCAGATTTTTATCGACCCACATCTGACACTCCACACTCACATGCTCATGGGAGAAGAGTCATAAAGGAACCAGCTCTAGCTGGTTGGACCTTGTTGACAAAGAAGCATAGCAAATTGATGAGAATTGTTCTCAATTCAAATCACATCAAAAAGTGAAAGAGCATTGAGAAAGTGCAGGTAAATGCATGCACGCTGTCCTGCATGGCGGCACCTGAGCTCAGACCTGTGTGGGCCTGTTCCTGTCAGGTCCCTGTGTTGCCTTGAGATGTCCACACAGGTAAAGGAATCACTGTCACCTCTGCCTGATTCTGACACTTTACGATGACTGCCTCTTTCTCCTGCCACATCAAGGTCAGGAGGTGACACGCTGCCTGGTTCTCAGCTCTCCCCAGAAACTGGCTCTGCAGGTTGTGTGGAACAGATGCCAATGAAAACGCTGTGCCAGAGAGGCCACGAGCTGACAGGAGCTTCTGATAAATGAGCTGAGTAGCCGCGTGGCAGGACAAACAGAGGGTGGCACGCCGGCACACTCTGTCCTCACAGCGGCCTTGCTCTCCAAAACGCGGGGCACTCACTCACACACATGCTGCAACACATGGGAACTCTGAAAGCACGAAGGCAAGCGCAAGAAGCCAGTCCAACAACGCTGGTGCAGGCTCCACTCCCCTAGACCTTCTCATGAGGCAAATTTACAGAGACACAGAGTGCGCTGGGAAGACGGGAAGGCTCAAGAGTGTTTGTCAACAGAAACCACACTTTTGTTTTCCCCAGATAGGGTTTCGCTGTGTAGCCCTGGCTGTCCTGGAACTCACTCTGTAGACCAGGCTGGCCTCGAACTCAGAAATCCTCCTGCCTCTGCCTCCTAAGTGCTGGGATTAAAGGTGTGCGCCACCATTGCCTGGCTGAAACGAAACTTCTTTTTAAAAGACATTTAAATTAACTTTAAGTTGGCAGAAAAAGTAACGGGTTTCATGTGCATTTCTTCATTGACACTTACCACCATACGGGGTTCTTATTTGCCCCTTCCCCATCCTCTGCCACCGCTCTCTGGCTTCCGTCCTCCCAACTACTACCTTCTTTTGTTTTCTCATCATAGTATCCACAGCTCTAGAGTTTCTATTTAGATGCTACCAATATTCTAGATGATTGCAGTAATGATGCATAATTCTGTGTCTAGAATTAGTGACCTATACACTTCAAGTGGGGAAATTACTCAACAGACTACTTTGGATCCACTAGAAATATTTATTAAGTAACAAATATTGAGTAATGAAAAGAACTGTCACACCGTGCAAGGCAGGTATGAGTCACTGTGCAGGGTGGATGGTACCTGACAACAACGCTTGCCGAGGGGAAATGAGGAGAGAAACAATTTTCACAGCCACAGAATTTTACTAAGGGTAGGTGAGAGAACGGAGCTAATGCGGTTCAACCTGTTACTGAGGAAATCACTGAACTGCACATGTGAACACTGCACGTGTGAACGATGATTATTCACTGGCGGTAGCATCAACACCTGTCCTTGTTTGGAATAAAGACTACTTATTACCAAAACAGGTGGCAGGCAACCAGGAAGTACCAGGAGGCACAATACATGGAGCACACTGTCACTAACAACTCTACTGCTTTGTGGCAAGTCTCTAGCAGGCTTAGATCAAACATGGCAGGCTTCACCTTAATCCTAAGACAAGAGCAGCTGAGGGCACGGTTCATCCTCCAGTGCATATGACGGCACGTGGGATCGACAGTGAACAGGAGAAATGGGTCATACAAGTGAGTGAGTGAACAAAGCAGAGAATTCAGGTTTCCTGTAAACATGGAGCTACACTGTGCCTCGAGGGCAGGCATCACACATTTTTAAATGGTAAAGGCCGTGCATGTAATAAGTATCTAAGACTCCAAGAAGCGGGAGGGAACTGAGCCTATTATGTAAGGACATAATAGTAAGATTAATTTTTTTTCAAACTATGGACTGTACAGAAGACAGGTCACGGTGTGGCCATCAAGTCAGATGGCAGTGAGCTTTGTTCTAAAAGTTGAAGTTTTTAGGAGTAGTGACTAATAGGCTAGCTCCCAAGTCTGGACTATGTCCCGACTTCCTAAGAGGCAAAAAAAAAAAAAAAAAAAAAAAAAAAAATTTATGCCCATGCCATGATGATAGTAAAGCTCCAGAGATCTTCTGGTACCCAACTCTTATCCCACCCTTTGGTTCCCATGACAACCACTAGACTGTGTGTCGATCACCCTGTAACCAGAGCTGTCTCCCTAAAAGCAAATTTCCTTCTGTGATTATGCTTCATACTGTGAGCATGTGGGTGTCACTAAGAAAACCTACAACTGTTTTGGCCTTAACACGTTCACACTCCAATCAACAGAATATTTTTAATGCCAAATGCACTGGGGGTGGGTTGGGAGAGGAAACTTCCTCACACCCAAAGCCATTCTCCAGAAGACACCTCTCAAAGTCTTGAAAGTTAATTCAAACATTATTCACAGAACTAGAAAACAAGCAAACAAACCACCACCACCACCACCAAACCCCTCAGCCAGGGCAGTGGTGGGCATGCCTTTAATCTCAGCACAGAGGGCAGAGGCAGGTGGATCTCTGAGTTTGAGGTCAGTCTGCTCTACAGAGTGAATGCCAGGATCTCATAGAGAAACTGTCTAGAAAAACAACAAAATCAGAAACAAACCCATCAGTTACACAGGGCTGTTCCCACCTGAGACAACTCTAACCAAACCCTGGCAGCCTGTCTTCTGACTGGCTGCCCAGGAAACAGCCACTCGCTCGGGGAACTCAGCACACACTTACATCTCCTTATTTATCATGAAGGATGCAGATGACCAGCCAGACGAGGAGCACAGCAATGGGAGACCGAGCCCCCTCTGGGCGCCCGCTGTAGACACTATGTGAATCTTATCCTTGTGAGTTCTTAGGGAGGGAACATTATAAAAGCAACTGATGAAATCAATGGCCACTGGTATTTAGCCCACCCTTTAGCCCTTCTGCCCATGGAAACGCTAGGGGTTAACAGAAAGTTCCGCTCTCTCATCTCAAAGCTGGTTTGCTGGTTAGGAGGTTACAAAGAAAATGATCACCAGGCAGTGCAGGGGCCGGCCACCTCAGTAGTGCACTGACCTCCAGGCACAGTGTTTTGTTTTTTTTTTTTTCTTTTTGCTTTTGCTTCAATCACATTCTCGATCCACAGCCCAGGGGTCAGCTTACAGGAGCCCAGGCCACTCCATGGCCTATGACTGCGACTGTCCTATGTATGGATTACCAGTGTGGGTGGCCTCGCCTCATCTGTCACTGTTACCTCCTCATAGTGCTCTCAGTGCTTAAGCAAATGCAATCCCCTGCTGTCCCACAGCTGTTTGAGGACTCTAGTCTTTTCCTCCTGGGCTCTCCAACCCCACCTGATGGCCTCTTCTAGATTCTTCCACACACACTACACTGAGCAGGGGGCATGCCCCAGAGCTGCACAGGGACACTGCCCCATCACTGCTTTACTTTCTTCAGAAGCTGTACACTTCTGGAAGAAGGCCAGGCAGCTTCTTGCATACGCACAGGGCAGTAGGTTGTATTAGAGTCCAAAAAAGCACAAATGAGTAAAGTTCTGTTCTTTCAAGAGCTCATGTCTTTTGAATTGGGGACAAATAAAACAAGAGCCCATGGCTGGGTGTGGTGGTGCAAGAGTTTAACCTAAGCACTGGAGAGGCAGAGGTAGCTGGATCTCTATGAGTTTGTAGCCAGCATGGTCTATATAGTGAGGTCCAGGATAGCCAGAGCTACATACATAGTGATACCCTGTCTCAAAAATCCAAAACAAAAATAAAAGCAAACAAACAAAAGCCCACAAAACTCATGAGCCTATGAAATGTCAGACACTGGCCCTGGGAGCAACAAGCCAGACCCAATAGTAAAGTGACTGTGACCCACTGGAGTCAGCAACCATATCTGCAGAGACATGAGGCACAAGACAAGAGGCTAGGGTAGCAGTTACCCTGTCTGACTCGCTGCCCTCAATGCTGCCCTGACTGAATGTACAGATGACAGGCACAGAAAGACACATTCAGTAGTAAAGCAAGTTTTCAACTCAACTAGCCCGAGTCAAGCACCCAAGCATTCCTAGATCGTAACTACTTAAAGAAGTGTCCAGAAAGACCTATGAGAGACCAAAGTACATATAGCACACTACCACATGTCTGGCTTCATGAAGCTCCTCATACACTGATGCTGTCCAGACAGTGGTCCGTAACACCAGATGAGTGAAGCCCCATGAGGCACCACATGGGCCAGTGTTTTCCAGGCTGCAAAGCATGCAAGAGCTTCCAGCTGATGCAGACCTTCTCAGCATCCTGCCAGAGGGCCACCATTGCCTCCCATCTACGGAAGCTCCTCTGCCAACAGTCCCCTGATTGGAGGAGGCTCGACTGTTCTGCTGAGCATCTGCTCCTCCTACAACAGCGCCTTTCCTGGACACGCTGTTCCTCAACTTCCTGCTGTTTTCCAAGCTCCTTCAGTTTCTTTTTATCCCCTTTGTCAGCCTAAACACAGCCTTGGTCTGTCTTGTCGTGACTTGTTTTCAGCTTGATCTTGCAGGACATCTGCGTGTCTTTCCAGCTTTGACTGCTCAGCGATATCCAGCTGGCATGAGAATTCGAAGCAACCGTGTCAATATTTACTATACACATTTATTCCCTAAGTATTTGCTAAGTTCCTATTAGTGGCAGTATTATTCCTGTTTTGGAGAAGCAGATAAGCAGTCACCCTGGAACAATGGCAGGGATAGGTTAAGCCAGTCCCTAGTGAGAGCTGAGCTAAGGTTCTAGGCAAAGAAACTCAGGACTTCAGTGCGAGACTGAAAAGGCTTCCGAGAGACACTTTGTTTGCCAGGAAAACTGCAGAGCAAATGGGATCAGGATTAAAAAACAAACAAACACACAAACACCAGAGTTTTCTCTGGGAGGTGGAGCTGGGTGGCTTGGGTGGTCATGTTAGCTCTGATGAACTGCAAATGACTCAGTAAAGCTTGTGATAAACTCTAGGAAGGAGATGTAGTAAAATGGAGGCAGGTCCCATGTATAACTGCCTTAACAGCTACGGGGAGCTGCTCAAAGGCTTCAGGGGGAGCGAAGACATCATCAACCTTATGTTTCAGAGATTGATGATGGAGCAACAGTAGGCAGATGAGGCCATGGGCATGGACCTAGGCAATAGAGACACGGGAGGCATGACAACCAACTTATATAAAGGAGATGCTGACATTTCACTAGAGCAGGGAGCAAGCTGTGGATGGATCGGAAGAGTGAAGTGCTGTGCTCCTAGAGACAAGAGGCTGGGGAGAGTAAAGCAGCATCTGCTGAAGAATCTTTGGTTTGATGATGGAGCTTTGAGAAGCAAGTAGAGCAGAAACGTCACTCAGTCATCTATTTAGTGTAAAGAGAAGTGGCTTGTGGGTAATAAACTGAAGCATTCAGATTTACTGGGTTAGCAAATGACTTGGCTGGTCATCCAGGAGACTGGAAGGTAGGGTCCAAGGAAACCTGAGGGAAGGCAAGTGCACACAGATAAAGGAACATGTTGGAAGTGTGGTGGTTGTTCAGATTAATTCCTATCATGGGCGTCCATCACAGAAAAGGCACCAAGCAGGAGGTAGACAGAAAGACAGCAACTTTATGATTGTCTATCTCAGTGCTGGCACAGGAAAAGTAGCTAGCCATGGTAACATGAATGGAAGTTATGAATGGGCCCTATGTACCCAGGATGATCTAGCTACTGCCATCATGGAATATCTAATCTGCTATCAGCAGACAGCAATCAGCTGGATACATTATCACTTTCAAGAAGAAATGACTGCTTAGTGCCAACACTGGGCACTGATTATCTCGTGACTCTGTATGCTGAAGATTTGCCTCAGCATGACTGTACTTATACATAGGGTCTTTAAGGGTTAATTATGGTAAAGTGAGGTCAATAGGTGAACCCTAATCCAAAAAGAATAGTTCCCTTACAAAAGGAGGATTACGGCTCAAAACAAAATACCCCAAAGTTTACCTGGCATGCTGGGTACTTGAAACTGCAGAACCATGGAAGCCTCAAAAGCAAGGCCTCTCTATCCCTTCCTACCATCTCATCCTAGAGCAAGTTACGGAGACTAGAAACCCACTCACCCAAAGCATACCACAGAACCTACAAAGGCATTCTCTCCTCCTTCAGAAGACTCTCATTTCAGATGGACCTATCCGGGACCCAGGAGGGGAGAAAGCTACAGAGAAGCCAAGAAGAATCTGAGCAGACAGGCTCCGCTGGGTTCTCTATGCTACCACACCACACCATCCTCTCACTCTCCTCCAGGGGTCTTGCAGGATCTACTGCCTCCTGTCAGTCACAAGGCTTCACTTCAGTCCTGTTGACTGTAGCTGGAATCCTTCCTACACAGCTCCTTCCTCACTCTTGATTCTCATGCCTACAAGTGAGTCCATAAGCCACCTCCACCCCCATCTCTGGGCTCTCCACAAGAGCACATGCCAGCCGTCCCGGAACATGTCATGGGTATCTGTGTCATGTGCTCCTGCCGCATCGAAGTCCAAAAGGGTTATAAGGTCTCTGTCTTCTTTCACTCTCCTAAAGATAAACTCTGGAACCCACATTCCAAGGACGGCGGACTGGACTTTTAATAGTCTAGCCCACGGTGAGTCTTGAAGCCCCTCCTCTTTTACCTGGGGAAGGCAAGAGATAGAGAGATGGCAGGAGAATCCTGCATCTCTCACCACCCCAAAAGATGAAGGAGGAAGCAGGAAGTGAGGAGTCCAGCGTGCTGGCCGCAGTGCTCGAGGAAGAGCACACCAGGAGGTTTAGCTGGGCGTAGAGCAACTTTCCCTTTCCTTGTCTCCCTTGAAAGACAAGTGTTATGTCAGAATTTTGGCTAAAGCAGTATTTGTAGGTAATTGTGCAATAGCTGCTGGTTACTAAGGGCTCATCTATGAAAATATAGCATTTATATGATGTAATCACTGGTTGTTCCCTTAAAGTTTTCTGATCTTTGTATTCACTTTAGCCAAGGAAAATCATGAAATTTTTCATCTGTTCTTCTTCCATGGCACATGACTAGCACTTTAAACAGGAAGACATTGTGGCTTTGACAAGATTACAAACACTGATAAGTATCCTATCTCCCTAACTAGGTCGGTGTTTCTCTTAGAAATAATGCTAAGGAAAGAATGTCCAATCTGACCAACTGTTCGGCTGTAATTTATTTTGTTACCTTAAAAACAACAGAAACCCGACACTGACAAAAGCCACGCAACAGACTTGTACTCTCATTCTCTGGCAGACACATCAAAAGATGAATGTGAGCACAGGAGTAAAGCAGAGGCTGCCACTCGCTCTCACTCGTCACAGTGGGAAAACGTGCACCTCTGGTCACGCAGGTCTTACCTGCTGCTGCCTTTGTCGCCTCACTTGTGCAAACTGAGAGAGCATCAGCTGCCGGTCGAGCTGTTCCATCCTCTGCTGCCTCTGGATGTCCACGGTGGCTCCCATCCCAACCCTGGCCTCGCTGGTGGGTTCTGAAGATGAGAAGATGGGCTCAAGGGCCCAGGAGAAGAACTGAGCCATCCTGCCAGGGATGCAGAGCACCTGGTGGACCTGGAGCACTTTGCGGTCATAGCACATGCCGGAAATCTACAAGGAAACATCCAACTGGTTGATCAAATGTAAGCAAGACTGACATGGAGTATTAACAGGGAATCAATCATCTCAGAGGGCATTCTTCTAGTTTGAGCAGTATCAGTAAATCTTACCAAGTGGCAGACATCAAACAGTAAAACAATCCAATACAAATTTAACCTACTTGGTAAAACAAATATATTAATTCAGAGTTAGCAAAATCCTGACCATTTCTCACCCCAAATACACGTACAGTATTTTAAGGAATGATGTCTCAATTTTAAAAGGAACCCAGAGGCTGGGAGGGAGATAGCCTGTACTCTGGTGCTTTCTGGGCGTGCTTGTGAACCTGAGTTCAACAACCCAGCACCCAGGTAAAAGCCAGGCATGGCTGCATGTGCTTGTAACCCCAGTGCTTGGGGCTGAGGCAACAGGGTCCAGGTGCAAGGGAGAGCCCTATGAAGGAACCAGGTAGGTGACCCCGAGGAAGACACCAAGGTCGACTTCTAGCTTACACACACAAACCCCTAAAATTAAAAAGATCAGATCAACAAAAGGACTGATTATTTATCCAAACAGCCTCACATTGAGCCAACTCTGTGGTACCGTCACTGTCAGATTGTCACAAGAGACACGCGACTTGAGAAGAACAACCGCAAACCCTGGCTTTACTAACATAGTGCTCAAGTTCGGACGTTTTCCTAGATGTTTAGCTATGCATTACTATTAGTAAGCAATTAATACATGTTAGAATATTTTTCTTTTTACAAACAAATCTAATTTTTTATCTTTAAAGCCATTTATATTGAAAAAAAACCTCAATATTTCTTTTCAATATCACTTTCTGGGTAAAAATAATCATGCATATTCTTTTAAATTTATTAAAAAAAACCTTTGACTCTAACTTTTAGGATGGGAGTATTCACACTAGACAAAAGAGTTTAATGGCCTTTTTAGTGGTACCAGAAAAGTATTCCATAATATTTATTTGTTTGTTCTTGCTGTTTTATTGAGACAGGGTCTGGTTATACATAGCCCAGGCTGGCCTGGAGCTTACAATTTTCCTGCCTCAGCCTGTTGAGTACTAGGATTATACACACATTACCACGCTGAGCTTAAGTGAATCAGGCAAGAGTATCTTAAGAATCTGCTCTAAGAACATCGTAGAGGACAACAGAAGAAAGCTGCACACACAGCAAGATTAGCACCTAATGCACAGGAAAGACAGTGAACACAGGAGGCCATGCGACCGTCAGACACTCTCTATGAAGGAAGTCACAGTGACTTAGGTGAGGACCTACTTTAGTCGGTAAGGACCCTATCTCAGGATGACAGGGTGCTAGTGAAGACCGAGGGCAAAATATCCCAACCAGAGAGAACAAAAGGTGCTATGTAGGAATGATCATGTGGTGAGTGGGTGGAAAACCAGTCTGGGGCCCAAGGGAACAGCTAGGGAGAGAGAGCACACAGGAGCCACTGGTCAGTGTGTATGATTTCAGCTGAGAGAGTAGGCAGCACAGGGAGGCATGTGGAGGAATCCAAGGGGCTTTGGGGTAAAGAAGGTGAGCCCGGGGAGTCTGGAGCCAGTGGGGCCCTAAGGCGAATGCCTGAGGGGAGTAGGCAGCAACAGCACACACAGCTGCTGATAAGCAGTGAGGAGAGATCTATGGATGGGGTCCAGGGAGGCCTCTGACCTCAGGACAATTTGGAGCAGTCAGGAGCAAAGGACAGAATGAAGCAGACTCCAGAGGGCACAGTGAGGAACTCAAACTCATGGTTTCAAGTCACTCATGTGGCTCCACTGTCAAAATAGTACAAAACAAGAGAGAAAATGAAACAGAGACTTCCATGTATAGTGAAACCAGAGAGCTTCCATAAACCTGAACCACACACACAGAGGAGTGACTGACGGCAGGGCATGCACACATCTGCCGACGCTCTCCTAAGACTCAGGCTCAGAGCCCAGAGACAGAGCTGTGGGAGGCAGCAATGAGGTGGCTGATGACCCAGGTCTGTGTAAGAAGCACCTCACTTCCTCCCCAACCCCACAGGTAAAGGAAGAACCTCAGATGGAGAGTAAACACACAGGGAGCTTGCACACACCATCAGCCTGAACCTCATATCACAGAGACAGAGGAAGAGGAAAGGGTGTGGGGACAGTGGGATTACAGATAAAGGGACAGCAGCTGAGAGTTCTTCAGGGTGATCAAACTATAATATAAATAACATGAACCTAAAATATAATCCAAAGTTAGGCCAGAGGATTAGCAGGTAAAAGGTGCCTGCCCCTAAGACTGACAACCTGAGTGTGGGTCTGGGAACTCACTCGTGGGAGGAAGAAACCCCAATTCTAGTACCCATCACCCTACCCCCACCCCAAACAATAAATAAATGGTGAAAACTTGAAAATACTAGAATTTCCAAGAAATAAGAAGGTTCAATCTGCTTGTAGATGCACTGAAGTGCACAAAAGAGAAATTCTTAAAGGCAACAGGCAACCCGAAGGAAAACTTGACACACTATGAGCACATGCTAGTAATAAACCATTAGGAATAAATCCAGGTAAAATGGGAGCACTGAAAGGGAAAATCAAAAGCAGCATAAGGGACACACATGATGCACCCACACACTCACGCACGCACACGATTTACATGTGTGAGTATCTTTTTGCACATATGTTTGTGCTCCATATATGTGTCTAGTACATGCAGAGGTCAGAAGAGGGTGACATATTTCCTGTGACTGGAGTTACAGATGGTTGTGAACCATCCCATGTGGGTACTAGAAATCAAGGAGTCAAACCCAGGTCCTCTGCAAGACCAATAAGTACTCTTAATCACTGACCCATCATCTTTCTAGAATATAAAAAATAAAGTCTTAACAAGGTGTTTGCTGGAAAAGAAATGTCAGCCCTCAGAGTCCTCTGGACCACCCAAGGTTAACATTTTTTAGGCATTGTGCTGGGAAAATGAAGCTGGGCAAAAATGATTAAATGCTTTATGACATCATCCTTGTCTGATCAACCCAGTGGTGATCTGCAAAGCCACCCCACAGATGATGGGCATGTGGGCAGGAACACACATGGGACAGGAGAGTTCACTTGTCTCTGGATCTTCTGTACGACCCTGAGTTGTCAAACAACACAGACTAGAAATGCTTCCGTTCACAGTGCATTAGAATTTATCAAGCTGAGCAGTTCAGTTTCCTGAACTTGATAATCACATCAGTCCATTCCATGAAAAGATATGATACCAATAACTACATTAAAGATTTACCTAGTTGTTACCCAGATCTCCATAGTCTTACTATGCTGTATTAATACTCCTAAGTTTTTGGAGTCAGGGGCTCCCTAGGCCAAGCCAGTTTGAACTCACTACAGAACAACCTCAAAGTTCCAATCCTCCTGCCTCTATCTCCTAGGTGCTAGCATTATGGATGTGCGCTACCAAGCCCAGTTCTATGTGCTTCATGCATGCTAGCAACAAACTGTCGGCTGAGTTACATCCTCAGCCTTTCTTCTTAACAGTTCTTCCCTGAAAGCTATGTTTTGTTGAAAAAAATTATTTTAAAATTAGAGTATGAGCAGGGAAAAGAGTTAGGTTCTAGAGCACCAGCAGCTGACATTCATGAAGCCCTGGATGACATCTCCAGCAAAGAGAGGAAGATGGAGGGAGGGAGAGAAGTAAGGAAAGGAGAGGGGGAGAAAGGACAGAATAAAGGTGGCTCAGGGTAAGAGTTGTCTTCCTAAGGACCTGAGTTCAACTCCCAGCACTTACACAGGGGTGCTCAAAGCCACCTGGAAATCCCACTCTAAAGGCTGACACCCTCATCAGGCCTCTGTGGGCAACTGTGCTCACACATGTGTGCACCTGAACATGCATGCACCCAAACATAATCTTAGAATTAAGGCTATATGCTAGGATCTGCACTGCTACAGGCCGGGAGGCCTAACCCAGGGTCAGTGAGGTCTTCTGAGGCAGGAAGTCCAAACATCAAAGTGAGGTCCAACAGCACAGATCACTTCTTAGACATTAGATGACTAGATAAAGCAGAAGGGGACACATACCCCACACATCAGGGGCAGCCAGGTCTAGGATGGAACACTCAGCTAGGAGGTCAGGAGCCCTGTTTAGGAAACAGGACATGGGACTGAACGACCAGAGACTACTTGGCCCACATCTGTGGAATATCTAGGACAAGAACCAGCGTATAGTCCTACGCTATAGGTGGGAGCCCCCATATGGCAACAGTGGAAGGTATCTCATAAGTCTGAGAACATAAAACAGGAAACGGCTTCCTTTGAGGCCACTAAAAACATGAATATCAACTGCACACTTATGGGTTTTTCATACCATTAACCCTTTTAGGAAGGGAGTCAAAAAGTAAGTCTCAGGGGCAAATAAAGAATTTAATTTACTGGCTGGGAAACAACATCAGCATTCTTGGTTAGCGGTAACCTCACCTGCCCACTGGTCCTGCTTACAGCATGCCTGAAACCTCGACAAGCAAAGGCTAGGAACCATGACCTGGCAATGATGCCCAGGTGCTGAGCCCTTTCTCCAGCCGACAGAGACTAGTAAGAGACCCACCAGGAAAGCAGCACTCCCAGGGTCCTTGTGGACCACAGTCCTACATTCAGGAACCCTACTGTCCAACAAGGACAACAGACACAGAGGCTGCTTTCCCAGGAGAACAGGAGTGCATCTACATGACACAACAAGCCCAGGAGCACATATGTCCTTGCATTCAGGCGGCAGCACAAAAGCTCTGAGATAGCACACTCACTGAGGACTCATTCCTTCATCCAAAATATATCCTGACTGTTCTTATGGACCAGCTGTGCTCAAGATGCTGGAGCATGGCAGGGAGGAAGGCAGGATGGATCCTCCTAGTCTGTGCATGCTATGAAGCCAACAAGAGCCAGTGAGACACTCAAGCCAATGAGAGGTTGGTTGATCACCCCAAGAATGTGTTTGTAGATCAGGGATTCTCAGAGTTATCTGTCATGTAACTAAGTTAGAAAAGATTACTGTTTTTGTGACACACACAACCATGTCACTTTCTTTCAGGTTCTCAGCTCCCAGGTCAGGCAGACAAGATCTGCACGGGTCGATGACAGTAGACACGTGGAGGGGAGCATGTTTAAGGGTAGCTTGGACCAAGCGTGTGTTTCAGGCTCCTCTGGGTAGCCTAGTGAGATCTTGTCTCAAAAAAAAAAAAAAAAAAAACCCTAAGAAGATGAAAGCAAAGGCAGCACATGCCCACTAGCCTCTGCCTCCCTGTGTGGCCTGCCTGTGTGTGGCCTGCCTTCCTGTGTGGCCTGCCTCCCTGTGTGACCTTCTTCCCTGTGTGACCTGCCTCCCTGTGTGACCTGCCTCCCTGTGTGGCCTGCCTCCCTGTGTGACCTGCCTTCCTGTGTGACCTGCCTCCCTGTGTGGCCTGCCTTCCTGTGTGGCCTGCCTCCCTGTGTGGCCTGCCTCCCTGTGTGGCCTGCCTCCCTGTGTGGTCTGCCTCCCTGTGTGACCTGCCTCTGTGTGTCCTGCCTTCCTGTGTGACTTGCCTGTGTGTGTCCTGCCTTCCTGTGTGACCTGCCTCCCTGTGTGGCCTGCCTCTCTGTGTGACCTGCTTCCCTGTGTGACCTGCCTCCCTGTGTGGCCTGCCTCCCTGTGTGACCTGCCTCCCTGTGTGACCTGCCTCCCTGTGTGACCTGCCTCCTTGTGACCTCCTTGTGTGACCTGAACCTGCTGCCACTACCAAACAGATCAGGTGGATTCTCTTAGTAGATTCAGGCATATGGGGTCAGCAGGGTCAGGATGCAGCAAACCCCCTCTAAGTGTGGGGGTGTCTGCAGAGTCCCTGGTGGTCCTGATTCTCCATGTGGGCCTTTGAAGGCTAAGCAACCTTACAGCTTTAGCCAGCCTTGATTTCTCTTGGAGCCTGTCACTTTGTTTCCAATGAACTGCTAAATATGAGAGTCTAACTTCTAAATTCCCAAAGTTTAACTGAAGGCCTTGGGCAACACATGAGTTATGAAGATATCTGTGGAAAAGAAGAGCAGAGGAAGACACACTCATGCAGAAGACCCACACAGTGCTAGTTATCGCCACTCAGGACGTGGGTCAGAGTCCCAGAATTCACTAGCACTTCCATGTTATGGTTTTAAGACAATGGTTTATTATTGTTTTTGGTTCTCAAAGGTAAATCATGTGAAGAAGAGACAGAGGCAAATCAGAGTCTGCAAAGGAGACCCTGGACTGACTCCTTTGAGGTGGCCCCTCTTCTCTTTTCTCCTCTGTCAAGTACACCCACTGAAGCTACAATCTTGTACCATCTAAAGTGTTTGTGTGAAAAGCTTTGAAGAGCCTAACTGTCCACAGAAAACAACCCAAACTCAAACCACATTCAAGGTTCGATATAATCTGGCTTCCACGTACATTTCTACCCTACAATTGGTAAGACAGATTCTTTTTCACACTAATATTGTTTGATTGCAAGGTAAAGTCTGCTGTGTTGTAGAGAGCAAGTAACACGGGCGGAGAACAGGCACAGCGAGGAGCATGCTGCCATACGTGCGCACACTGAGAGTAGAGGCACCGGGGAATTTGCTCTTAAATAGCTTGGAAAAGAGCTAATGATAAGGTGTGAGCTATGGCTGAGTCTGAGCATGGCTTTGAGAACCACGGTTCATCCTAGTGCGGATGACTCATTACTGTGATTCATGAAACTGCAGGAAATGCAGAAGTGCTGGCACAGAGACGGCCACAAAGCTCTCAACAGAGCCACAGGAAGATCTTCAAGTCCCATGTGTAAGCAACATTTGCTTTAGGAAAAGAAAATATTAATGTGAGACTGGGAGAATTATGAATATACACAATGGCCTCAGTTTTTCAGTCTTCCACCAAAATAATTTAGAAGATCTACAGCCAGAAGGGTTCACTAAAAATGCCCAAGCATGTGGAGCTGGAACAATGGCTCAGAGGGTAGGTAATGTGCTTGCTTTCCAAGTATGAGGACTGCAGTTTGGGTCCCTAGCAACCACCAAATAAACACTAAGTAGGCATGGAGGCCTGCCTGTAGCACTAGCACACGACATTGGAAACGGTCCACAGAGCAATCTAGCTGGCTAGAGTAGTCAAACTGGCAAGACCTAGATGCAACTGAGAGGCCCTGCCTCCATTTGTGATGAGAGCAATCTAGAAAGATATCCAGTAAAAGCTTGAGCCTCCACACACATGCACACAGGCACCCTGACAAGTAAGCTTAAACACACTGAAAACACACAAATGTGTACACATGTAACAATTTTAAGGACCAAAGACAACTAAAATACCCCATGTACACTTTCAGTCTTTCATAACAACTCTTATTTAAACATGAAAGAAAGAAAGAGTCAACACCAAACAACAACAACAACAATAAAACCCAAAATAAAAACAAAAAACCAATGAAACAGGAGTGATCTCAAAGCCGGAGGCCCAGCCAAATCCCTTCTGGGCAGCAGGTGGGCTCTCCTCATTCCCCACCAAACAGAACCAAACAGCAGCTCTCCTCAGCTTCCCTTGGTTCCTGGTAAGCTGGCAATGCCTTTCCCTCCGTCCAGGCAAAGACTTAGTCCACGTCCATCTCCACAACCAGTCCATGACAGAAGTCAGCGCTTAGGTAGTAAGACAGCATCCTGGTGTTAACCTGTCCTTGTAATCACTGCATATTCTAGGACTATGTATTTGAAACATGGATACTCATGCAGGAATGAACAACACAAAAGAGATAAAAACTGTTAAAACTGAAAAAAAAAATCAATTTATAATGAACTAAACTCAAACCAAAGTTACCAGCTTTCCAGGAAAGCACAAGCAGTTTCTGGCTTCTAAAACCACAAATAACAAATAATCTAGGTTTCACACCAGCAATTCTCAACCTTCTAATGTTGCAACCCTTCAATACAGTACTTCATGTTGCGGTGACCCCCAACCATAAAATCATTTCACTGCTATTGTTATGAATGGTAATATAATTATCTTTTATGCAGGATATCTGATCTGTGTGTCCCCCCCCAACAGGGCTGTGACTCACAGGCTGAGAAGAACTGCTGTTTTACAAACATTTTCCTTCCTGGTGCTTGGACTAAAGCCAGGACCAAAGCCGGACCTTATGCATGTCAGGCAAGCACTCTGTCACTGAACTACATCCCCAGCCCTGCTCACTTGCCCTCAAAACAAAAAAACCACATACTAATTGCCAGAGCTAAATCAGGTCATTGAGCTTGGCAGCAAGTATCTTTATCTACCAAGCCATTGTGGTGACCCCACCAATAGGTTTTGTAACATAAATTCACAACAATGAATACTATGTACACATTTCTTCCTGGTAGCATGAATTTTGATTTTTGAAGTATTTTAGTTAGCATTAAACCAAAAGGAAAAAGAAAAGGGAAGTTAGCTGATCTGTAGGGAAAAGGGAAGTCACGTTGAGCAAGAGGCATCTGGATGGACGGTGGCTTTGTAACTCTGACATGAACCTCACGGTGTCGGCTGACAAGCCAGACATTCACACACACCATTGCTTTGTTTTGTTTGCTGGAGGCATGACCATACTCTGTAGCCTAGACTTGCTTTGAACTCACAATCTTCCTGCCACTACTTCTTGAGTGCTGCAATTATGGGTGTGCATCATCATATTCTGCTTATAAATTAAATACCGCTGTATAATCATCTTTATCTTTACACGATATATATCACATATATCATATATGACATATATCACAAGGGTGTGGGCTTTCTGGATAAAGCCAGAAAGAACACAGTAAGTTGGAAACGAGCACCAGTATGTACGGTATAGCATGAAGAAAACTAGCTACAACCAGCATTGCTATCGATCACTTTATTTTAATTAACTAATTGGTGCAGGGGATTTTGCAAATGCTCTATGAGCTCTATCATACAAAGTTAGTTCATGGTCAGTCATCAGAAATAAACAAGGTATTATCTATAAGCTGGAAAAATAAAAAAGGAGGTTAATATGAAGATTTATCATATATATATATATATGTATATATATATGTATATATATACATATATATATGTATATATATACACACACACACATATATATATATATATATATATATATATATATATATATATATATATTACCATTTTGAGATAATTACTGTGAAAGAAAATTCAATTGGCTCATGACTGACTGATAGTGGATTTCTTAAAATGCCCAGTCATTTTGAAATTCTATTTCAAACACAATATGGGCCTTTTTATTCCTCTGGAAAAAAAATCTTTTTTATTTTAGAAATTCTTTGGTACCTACCCTCTGATAAAATTCAGACTGGAAAGGGCAGTGACTTTAGAACAAACACTTTAGAGTCCAGAAAGACCAACAGTTGAGAGACATAACCTCCAACCCTAGAGCCTTGGCTGTCACACAGTGAAACTTTGAGGTGACAGCAAGTACTTAATTTACTACCAGAAGTCTAACAACAGAATAGTAAACGTAAATGGAACATTTTACACAAATGTATCACAACGTGTTATTAAAGAAAAAAAAACTTTGCTTCATTAAAAACACATCAAAAAGGTGGTTCTCATGTTCCTGCATGCTTTAGAACCACTTTGGGTAGAGTAGGCCTCAGACAGCATTGGCTACATGCAGAGTTCACTGCCAAACTGTCAGTGGGGATGAGCCACACTAGGGAGAGGAGGGCTCGGGTCCTGGAGGCAAAACTGGTCCCAGAATGACTGGAAAGTACCACAGGTCTTAAGGACATCAGATGGCAGCGTGGGGCAGCGGTAAGCTCCAGGAGAACCAGGGGTCAGAAAAAAGCCAGTATCAAAGTAGAGGGAGGAGAGAGGAAGGTGGGGGAGGAGAGGAGGAAGAGAGGAGGGGAAAGAGAAGAGAGTGGGAAGAGGAGAGAGACAGTGAGAGGAGGGAGGAGGAGGGTAAGAAGCCCCAGCTGTCTCAGAGTGCTGAGCCTCACTATGGGGCTCCAGGTAAACCATGGAATAAGGAGGAGACAGTCTTCATTCTTCATCCACAGAATCAAAATCGGGAGCAACCAGCTGAGGGAAATGAATGACTGCATCCATCCGAGATGTCTTTAACATGGGGTTTAAAGAGAACCACGAGAAAACTCAGGACAGCTCAAGGTGGCCCAGAGCCCTCATCACTCTCTCAGAAAACAAAGGTGACTGACTGGTGCCAGGCTGGTGACAGGGTCTGCAGCGTGGCGTAACTACTTCTAAGTTCCCATTTGACATTGTCCATAGTTCTGTAAATCTATTCTGTAATTTTCTGAGAACTCTTTCAAGAAAAAGATTAAAACTATTTTCTATATACACTAGTTACAAATAATTTTCATAAATTTATGGTTTACATACAAGTCATGAAACATCCAACTCGGCTGCATGCTCTAAATTTCTTTCTAAATTTGTCTCCTAAAGTGCAATGAATTATTGTGGACCTAGGAGAGAGAAGGGAATCCCCTCCGCAGACTGGGGCGCCAAGCTCTCCAGCGTGCCCCCTTCCTCCGCTCTGGCCACATGCACACCTGACCTGCAAGTCACCTCATCTCTCCCTCCCTCCGCAACTACGCGCCTTACGTGGTCGAGGTCGGGTGCGGCTCCCCTGCTCAGCAGGCCCAGCCTCTTCATTCTCTGTCATTTCCCTCTTACTATGAATTAGACTACTAGTGCCCTTTAAAACCAACACTGGCAAAACCTCATCTAAAAACCTTCATCAAAGAAACTTTGGAAACTGAGACAAACCGGCCTCCTTTGTTTTGACTTTGATTTTCCGTGCAGCTGCGCTATCTTAGTCACTAGGGAAGGAGCATGGAGCTGTGCCTGACCTGGGTAAAGGAAGGAGGAAGACGGGTGTGCATTACCTACAATCTATAAGCATGACAGTTTTTTCTATTTTTCTTCCTTTCAAAAGGGGGGGGGGATCAGGGGAAGGAAGTTAAAAAAAAATGACACTTACAAGTCCACTCATGGCTACAATCCAGATGTAGGACCCAGAGGTGAAAAGCTACAAAAGAAAAAAAGGCAACTGAAATGAAGTCCACTGCCAGCCACAGCACTCACTGCATACACTCCATGTGACCCCGCAGTTACATATTAACCATGCGTGCCATAACTCAGGAAAACAATAAAAGTGAAGGCATGGCAATTCTGTTTACTTAAAATAAAATAAGACGAGAATCTTTTCACTGAAGACTCCAGGCTTTCTGTAGCTGATAACTTACTTGTTGAACCTGGCCCCTGCTGTGCAGAGAAAAATATCTGGATTGCAAGCTCATTCTTATTTACAAGCCTTCGCTGACTTACAGAAATACAAACACAAATAAATGCACCACCAATGCAGAACAGTCATTGTCCATACTCGGTGCTAGGCCATGATCCATAATAGCTCTTCGTATAACTTTCTCATTTTAATTTCTTATCATCGCTTTGTCTATTTAGATGGGAGAACTTGCCAGCATCTAAGTCCACGCCCAACAGTAAGTACCTTTCTTCAGGGGTGAGAGCCCTTATTCCGGTTCCCCCAAGATAAGAATAAGCACCAGGTCCTCTGTGTATATATTATCATGGCTGACAGTGTAGTACTTTTATGGGACTCTGAGTGTGTGAAGGAATAGGTCTCTAATTCTTGTGACTTCTCTTGGGCCTCTTTTGCCTCTGTTGGCTTGCCTTGTTCAACTTTGTTGTAGTGGTTTTGTTTTATTTATTACGTTTTGTTAAAAAATTAAAGTTGTGAAAATTGTGAAGAAAAAAAAAAGAACATGCTTCTAGGAACAAAGTTTTAACTGATGACCTGAATGAAGGGCATTAGAATCAGACCTCATGAAATGTCTTGTAGAGAGAATATCTTGTGCGTTGTATGGATGCATCACCTGTCAATTAAAAAGCCTATGGCCTATGGGTTAGGCAGGAAATGGAAGGTGGGACATCCAGGAGGCAGAAAGGATTCTGGGATAGAGCCAGACATGGAAAGATCCACCTGACATGGAAGATCTGAGGAGACGGCGCACAGTATATGAGCACGGGAAACCAGACACATGGAAGAATGTAGGTTAAAATAAATGGGTTATTTTAGTTATGATCTAATAGAAGAGCCTAGCTATATAGCTAAGCTATTTGTAAATATATTTTGGGTCTGAGTCTTAATTCTGGGAGCATGGGGCGAGGAGGAAGAACTAAACTTCTACAATTTTTTCTCTTTTCAAATTTTTATTTGAGAGATGTACGCTTAAGGTTCTAAAACCAAACCAAACAAAACCACAAGGCATTTCCAAGTGTCCCAATATGGCTGAAATGTCCTGTGGCTTCTTGGTTAGCTTTGGAAGGTTAGGCCGCTCGTTTCAGGATCATAGAGAAAAAAACAGGAGTCTGAAATAGCAAAGCTCATATTCACTGCTAACAATGTGCTAGACAGAAACCTCAGGGTTCTGTACATGTAACCCAGAAACACAAAACACAGGCAGACATGGAGGAAAGGAAGCCGCAGACTTTGCTCCAGTGTTGGCTCAAAGGGAAGAAGCTGTGGCTGTTGCTGTCACTTAACCTTCCGTCTGGCATGGAGCTAGGTCAGTGCACACCTATACAGGGTTGGTCTGATGGTGCTTGTATTCTAATGCTAAGTTCTGGCTGGCCCTCAAGATGTGGTTGTCCCTGACAAGCAGATCCTCACACACACCAAGTGATGCTGCTGTGTGAACCTTGCTCCCTAATTTAACTGGCCAATAAAAGGCTGGACCTTGTGAATGGGCAGTGGTGGGAGAAAGGGGGGACTTGAGGATTGAGTGAGGGGTTGCAGGTAGAGGGAAAAGAAGAAGAAAGAAGAGAGAGGAGAGAGACCATAAGCATGTGGCCAGGAGAAATAGCAATTAACACGGGACTTTATTGCTGGGGAATCAGTTAGAATAGCTCCTGCCCAATCTAGCCTTACAGCTTATAAATAAAATATCTGGACTATATGTGGGACGGTCGGCTGTGAGAACGAAAAATACAGCCAGTCCAGGAGCAGCTGGAGGCTCAGCATATAGAAGAGTCTACCAGTCCTCAGAAATCTTCTATATTTGTCATAAAAAAGAAATCTGGCAATGGAGGAGAGCAATTAACAAGATTATTCAGCCAATGGGCTCCCTACAGCCAGCCTGGAGTCTCATTGCCTGCCTTGTTGCCTAAGGAATGTCCTATCATAGTCATTAATCTGAAAGATTGCTTTTTCTTAATTCCTCTACATGAACATGATAGGGAAAGGTTTGTGTTATCTTTTACTAGAAGTTGTCCAATGAAGAAGTACCATTGGAAAGTCCTACCACAGGGAATGTCAAACAGTCCTACCTAGTGTCAATATTTTGTACAACAGCCATTGTAGGTAATTCGTAAATAATTTCCTCAATTTTTTTTGGAAGAGATTAACAATGCCCTAAAAGCAAGCAAGTTCAGGTCATAAAAAGAACTAATTGGATTCTCCCTTATATAAAAAAAGGAACTACAATTTCTGGGGCCCCTACATTTTCTACTGATGCAAATAAACCAGGAAGGGCCAGGTACAAATCAGAAACTATAAGTAAGGTGGTTAAGAGACTTTACAAATCAGTTAAAAAAAATCAGGATTCAATGCAATACTTACGGTGTTATTAGATTCTCAAGAATCTTTTAATATAGTAACTGACTCTCAGTATGTAAAAAGAGTTGTCTTACGTATAGAAACTGCTGAACTTACTCAGGATGATTCTGAATTAACTGTTTATTCAATTACAACAAGTGATAAGAAATAGGAATCATCCAATGTATATAACACACATCAGATCCCATACAGGTCTGCCAGCCCTCTGGCACAAGGTAATAGGAAAATTGATCAGCTATTGATAGGAAGTGTACTAGGAGCCTCAGCATTTAAAAGCACCATGTTAACAGCAAAAGTTCAAAGAAAGAATTCTCTATCACTTGGCAAGAAGCCAAGGAGATTGTAAAGACATGTCCTACTTGTTCATTGTATAACCAAATTCCATTGCCTCCAGGAAGTAACCCTAAGGGCACCCAAAGAAATATTTGGCAAATGAATGTGTTTCATTTCACAGAGTTTTGTAAACTAAATATGTACAGTGTACTATAGACACATATTCAGGATTTCAATGGGTGACAAATTTAGCTTCTGAGAAGGCGGATTCTGTAATTATTCATTTATTAGAAGTCATAGCCATTGTGGGACGATCTAGACAAACTAAGACTGACTATACTCCAATATACACCTTTAGTAGCATGAAGTGATTTTTTTAACATATTACAATGTAAAACATATTTCAGGTAAAATCCTACAGGGCAAACATTTGTGGAGAGATCCAATTGTACTTTAAAAGAGATGTTTTTTTAAAAAAAGAGAGAGATGTTTAACAAATAAAAAGGGATAATAAAGCCTCCAGAGATAGATTACATTATTAACTTTAAAGTTTTTGAATGCTAACAAAAAAAAAAACTATAGCTGCTGAGAGACACTGGATTATGGGGGGAAAAACCGCTGAACAAAACCAGTCTGTTTATTTTAAAGATGTCCTAACCTCAGAATGGAAAACAGGAAATGTGTTACACTGGTGCAGAGGTTATGCTTATATTTCCACAGGAAAAGAAAAGTTTTGGGTTCCTTCCAAATTGATAAAAGCCAGATATGAGAGGGGGAGACCTCCTGAAGATCTCGGCTACAGACAAGAAAAAAATCAAAAGGTCCAAAATAGGCAATGTACACTGATTCCTTTAAATGCAGCGAGTCTGACACTGACTGGGTCATATAAATGTCTCCAGCCATAACTTCAGCTATGAATGGCCAATAAATCTTTGGCTACAAATGTCCTCAGGACTCATTCTGCCATGCTTTCATATGGCATAGTTGGAGATCTATTGCAATTTTGGCTATAATCCAAACTAGCTTAAGAAAGATGTCTTTCACCTGCTCAAACAAGGAGCAGAAAATCATCTTTAACTGATCCACACACAACTGTACATTCCATACATTATGTTAATACAGAAATATGTATTACCTCTGAAAGCTTTATGTTCATAGGAAAAAAAGAAAAAAGAAAAACAACCCTGAGGAGATTCACCCTCAGGGATGTGGGGATGCTGAGATGCTGACAGGTACTGCTGCAGCCTCCTTCCTGCCGGATCCAACCTCAGACTGGTCAACGCTGTTTCATCTAAACACCCACCTTCAGGGACAACTTCAAAACAGCTAGATCTTTAGGTCCAGCCTTGAAGGCTGATCCAGTCAAGACTTAACTTAAACCTAAACTTTCTCAGCATAGAGATCGGACAACAAATGCTACAGCTGGCTTTCTTAAGACTTTGCCGGTTTCCCATTTTTCTTAGGCCTCCAAAAGAAAACTATGCCCCCAAAACAGCAGGAAGCAATTTTAAGAAAATTCTGTTCCCCGTGAGGTGGCGTGGAGGAATTTTGGTCAAAAAAAAAAAAAAAAAAAAAAAAACCACAAAAAACAAAACCACCCTGTCTTGAAAAACCAAAAAACAAAAAAAAGATACAATATAAAGCTCCAGTCCTTTTAATAGCTGCCATTACAAACTATTAGGGATAGCTAAGAAATATAAGTTAATAGTCTGTCAAACTCATGATCATGTCAGATACTAGTCTAGATCATCACAGAAATACACATCCTTGGTTGGACAGATATTAGGTAGCTGGCAACATTTGCTTGTTCAAATATGCTATGAGTAGAGAGATGGTCTTCAAAAGTGTCAGAGGCTCACAGAACATGGCATTTAAAGATGGTTTTATTAATTTAAGGCTTTTTTCTTTTCTTTTTTTTGACATTGAGACATGTCAGCTCCTTGCAGCACCCCATTCAACCTGGAAGATGCAGCACATCGAAGAACCTCCATATGGAAGTGCTTCAATTGTGGCAAGCTTGCCAGTGGGCAAAGGAAATGCCCAGGTTTCAACTACAGACAAAATGCTGTCCAGAAAGGACAAATGATGCAGAGAAGTCGAATGCCAAGCTCTGCCAAGACGGGGTAAGCCAGTCCTTCATAATTTCTGCTTCACAGAAGGTCTGTCAGTTTGGACTAGGACAGGGAAATAGGCTCAGATACTTTGGTCATCCTGATAAGCTCTTAGAAACAATGATCACAGGAGTGATCATGGAACTTTGTTTATTGCCTTGCTTGTTCTTTGACTATTTGTGTTTATTGTCTTGCTTGTTCCTTGACTATTTGCATCTACTGTATTGCTAGACCCTCATCCTAGAACTGACCTTAATACATGTATATAATTAAAATAGTATAAAAGCAAAAAGGAGGAGGGGGATGGGGGTTCTAGGGAGGGGAAATGGGATGACATCTGTATTGTAAATAAATAAAATATCCAATAAAAAAATTAAAGAGAAAAAAAAAAGACTAAAAAAAAGGTCTGTCAGATATACTGGGCCAGAAGGCTGAAGACGGATCCTCCAACCTTACAGAGATTACTGGATAGCTGTCCAGGCAGCCAGCTGTCTGTCAATTCTTAGTCTTAGAAGCCGCTTATCTGTACTTCCTACTTACTCAGGTAATATTCCTCCTCAGGTCTCTGATGATCCGGGTTGAAGACTAGACACTGATAGTTTTACTATAAGCTTAAGTTGTTTAGGATTTTAGATGTTCTAGGTCTAAGAAGATGTTTTTAGGATGCCAGTACAAGTTAGGATAGAAAATGACTCAGATACAGAACTCTGAACTGACAGACTATCTAAGTTGCCAAATACAAATGGACTGGGTCATTACGGATGTAACCCTTACCTAATAGTTTTCATAATTGTTCCTACTGTATGCTATTTATTATTATAAGAGAAAGAGCCTTCTTATTTAGTCAAAAGGGGAAAATGTAGTGGGTTGGTCTGATGCTGCTTATATCTTAGTTCTAAGTACTGGCCCTCAAGATGACAAGCAGATCCCCACATACACCAAGTGATGCTGCTGTGTGAACCTTGCTCCCTAATTTAACTGGCCAATAAAAGGCTGGACCTTGTGTTTGGGCAGTGGTGGGAGAAAGGTGGTGGTGGGGGCTTGAGGACTGAGTGAGGGGTTGCAGGTAGAGGGAAAAGAAGACAGAAGATGGAGGTGGAGGAGGCCACCATGAGAGGAGATAGACCATAAGCACGTGGCCAGGAGACACAGCAATTAACACGGGACTTTATTGCTGGGGAATCAGTTAGAATAGCTCCTGCCCAATCTAGCCTTACAGCTGGTGAATAAAATACTGGGAGTGTATGTATGTCTTTTATATGAGCTAGCTAAGATTATAAATTCATTCACAAACACTCAACTCTCATGACAACATGGGTGAGAATGAAGATTACAAGGACTTTATAATTCTCTCTTGTGAGAGGAGGAATCCAAAACCAGCCGTCACATTCTACAGCTGAGCACTGTTCTCCAAGCTTCTCGTGTAGGACTCTGATTTCTCATCAGCCAATGAGGAGGGTACCCTGAGTGCTCCCTGGGTCGGGCAGTAACAGGAGGTATGACTGAGGTGTCTTGCCCTATGGTTCTGCACTCGCCACCCACCCACTTCTCATATATAAGTAAAGGAACTTGCCATTTCATTAGTAAAAAAGTAATAATAATAATTTCTTTGGTCTCTGACACACCTTGTCTTAGTGCCAAGTTTCTTTTTGCGTTCTGAAAGAGTATGAGTATATCTCTGTGCTGAACTCCATGTGGGCAAGTGTGCACCTCACATTTACTCTGTAAGCCATCCTCCAATGACCTGCATATGTGTCCCCAAACATGCTTTCTGGCTCTTATAATGATTAAAGTTATTTACCCACCCACCACCCATCCATCTATCTTAATATTCCTGGTTTCAAGTGTCCACGGTGGGGAGAGAGAAAGCTAGAGATAGGAAGATGGGGGTGAGCAGGCACAGATGGCTCAGTGCATAAAATGCCTGCCATGGAAGCATGAAGACCCGAGTCAAGATCCCAAAACACACATAAAAGATCAACACGGTGATGTATGACTGTAACCCCAGCACCAGAAGGATGGAGGAGCAGAATTGATGAACTTCAAGTGAAAGGCCCTGCTCAAAAAAGCAAAGGTGTCGAGCAATCAAGAAACACACTGAGTGTACTTCTGGCCTTGTACACATATGTACACACCTGTTACTATAGGTATAACACACACATATGTAATATGCAAGAATGCCCAGAGCATGTGGAGGAAAGGAGAGGAAAAACTTCAACCATTCTGACTTTGAAGTGGGGAAGATGGAAGTGGGACTGGCTAGACGAGAGCCCAGGCTGCCATCATGTGAAGGACTAGACGCTAGTCCACTTCTGTTTAATGGACTTCTACCCTACAGAGGTAATGCTAGTGTTAGGACAATAGTAGAAATTTATATTGATTTGGAACCTATCTGAGACAGTGTACTGACATGTCTGCCCCCGGGCAGGGCTAAGAGGATGTGAGTCCTCAACCTGAAATCCCCATGGTCCTAATGACTCTATGAGCCAGTGACCCTGAATGCCTACCCCGTAACAATAGAGAGAGCAAAGCTTTCTATCCTTGACGCTTCCACCTAACTTTAGAGCTGGGAGAAACAGATGTCACCATAAGCCTCAGAGTTGGTTTTGGAACTCGACACAAGTTTTCCTGCCAGAGAAACCCATAGCAGGACAGAGTGGGGACCCAGATGTCATGGTAAAGAGGGTAAAAGGTGAGAGCTAGACACGCCACATCAGAGACATCTACAAAAGTGGTGAGGAAAACACCTGTTCCAGATGAGCCTCTGATAATGGACAGCAGGTTGGAGAAGCCGGAGGAAATGTTAAAGGTGAAAAGGGGCGGGAGGAGGGGCCATTTCACTGTGAAGCCGGTATCTGGTCTACGTGTGGGATAAGGAATATTAGGAATATTAACTGGGGGAGTCAAAAGGTCAAGCTGCACAGGGGCGCAAGATGCCATACAGTATTCAAAAGCTGTAAGAGGAAAAGAAAAGAGCATGCCAGAGAGAGAGAGAGAGAGAGCGAGAGCGCGCGCACAAAATTCAATTCAAAGAAAAGAACATGTCAGAAAGCTGGCAAGCACATGTACCCTCTAGTACAGGCTGAGGGAGGAGTGGGTACACATTGGGTGTTAGGGAAATGACCTTGGAACGTGAATTTTTAAGTCAGACCAAGGCTCCAGTGGCTTTCACAGCAAGGAAGTCTATATAGCAGCACCAGAGTGAGTGATGTGCTTCTGCTTCTCTTCTTGCAGAGGGGGAAACATGTTGGAAATTGACCCTGGAGTCTTACACAAGGCAAACACATTACCACTGAGAGGTCTCCCAGGTCTGTTCTCACTTGAAACAGGATTTGTATTCTTTTAAATCACATGTCCATGTATCTATGTATGAGCGTAAGTGCCTACAGATGTCAACAGAGGGTCAGAGGGTATCAGATCTAGAGCTGAAGTGAAGGCAGTTGTGAGCTGCCTGACACAGGTCGGGGATGGAAGGCTGTGGAGGTATGCTGGGAACTGACCGTGGACCCTTTCAAAGAGCAGCACACACCCTTAACCACTGAGCAACCTCTCCAGTTCCTAGTTCTTTTTTTCTGTATTTTTAGAATTTTGAGACAAGGTCTTAGTTATGTAGGGTGCCCTGAGCTTATTCTCTAGCCCAGTCTGGTTTTGAACTTAAAATCCTTCTGTTCCAGACCCTGGAGTTGGTATTACAGACTTAGCTGACAACGCTCCTTGCATACTCCACAGCTTAGATGGGCTGGTATGTCGGGTTTCTCTTCACAGCTTTACATGTAGCATAGTACATAATAATTGACAGTGACATTGATTTTCCATTTCCACTATTCTCATGTTTTTCCACCTCAGACTATGATTCTTAAATGTAGTTACACACAACTGTATGATTAAATGAAAATACTTTCCACTGATACAAATTACAGTGAAAGCTTTTATCAGATTTCTAAAGGCTATGCACGTATTCTAACACCTTCCGTACTCTGATGTTCTTACTCTGTAACACTTCCTCTGAATATCTGATACAGATCATGAAGCCAAACTTGTGGGAAAAAAAATGGTTTAAGGAGATCAAATGAGAAAAAGACAAAAGAGAAAAGAACAAAACAAAAAAATCAAAAGTTCCCAGATCTGGTTAGAGAAATGTGAACATAAAACGTATACTGTACCTGTAGTCCCAATATATAAATCAATGTCTTGTTTGTGATGGACAACGGGCCCAGGATCTGTGCCACCTGGACTCTTGGGATGGATCCATGAAATGGTACAAAGAGAGCGAACACGGGCGCCAAGCTATGCAAACAGAAGAGAAAAACTACTGTAAGATTGAATTCAAACACTGTCAGAAAGACACTTGAGTAACATCACATATTCATTTCAGTGTGAGATACACAGGTTGGTTCTCAAACATCCACCCTAGGCAAAACAACAGTCAAGTGTGCATAGCATCTTAAGGCAACTATCCCATCTTTCACGCTAAGCACTGGTAAGTAGCTGCGTATCTCCTAATTAAATATAAGGCATGATGAGTAAACTGGAAGTGGGTGCTCTGCTCGGTTCACAGGAGCGGCCTGAAATCTGAGGATAGAGACTATGGGGAGTGTTGGAAGCCATCATGGTCAAGCACACGTCATCTAGCCCCAAGGCACCAGATTCTCCAACCCCTGCTCGCCATTCCTCAGACCTCTTCCTCTTTTTGTCTTAAACTCCTTTCCTTAGGCAGCTCTCCACCATTCCTCACACCATGCTAACCCTCCATGCTCCCTTGTTTCATTTCTTCCCGCTCTTGTCTCTCCCTGGATAATCTCAATGTTGTCTGTGGCTCCCACTTGGGAAATGAGGTCAGTGAGTCCTAACAGTGGCAGTGCCAGGCTGTGGAACACAACTTGACACCTTGCCTCTGATATGTGAATCAGTCACATGTGCTCTACCCTTGCTCCTCTGCCATTATAGGGTCACACTGCTGACTATCCTCATGGGAGAACAAGAGCTCTTCCTGCTAAGTCCTAGGCCCCTGGTAGAGGACAGGTGTCTGGTAAGTCACTGGACCTCCTGAAAGTGTGCTCTTGCTGGCTCCCTTTCTCTTCCCCTCATCTCTAGGTCTCTCACACACCTTGACAGTTGCTTGCTGGACACAGGTTCCTCTGGGTAGTACATATGGACATGGGTTATCCTTTCACCCAGAGCTGCCTTTATATTTCCCTGCTTAGCAAACTTCTCACATGGTCCTAATCAGCTCTTCCTACCTGGCTTTCTCTGACTCCTCCTGGTGGTTAGTAACTTTCCTCTTTGCCCCCAGAGTCACCAGTTTGGCTGTTTGGTGAGCTGATGATCAGCTGGGCACTGAGCATGTCAAGGAGGATGCCCAGCACAGGATCCTTCTGCACCATGAGCAAGAAGCAGACTCTCACCTCAGGGTCCAACACTGTAGACCAATGCTCCTAACATGTATGTATGCATGTGTCCATGCATGCATGAACTGTGCATGTATCTGTTGGTCTGTCTGTGTGTCTTGGTCTCTCTCTCTCTCTCTCTCTCTCTCTCTCTCTCTCTCTCTCTCTCTCTC
>NW_021604567.1:19233706-19276206 GCF_004785775.1 Grammomys surdaster | reverse complement strand
TCATATGGAACCAGAAAATGCTGGAGAGCCAAAGCAATGCTGAACAAAAAGAATACTGAATACAGTGATATGATGTGGAATATGGACTAATAATGTTGGGAGACCTCTAACTGGAGGAGAGGGAGGGACGGCAAAACAGAAGAAGAGGAAAGTAACATTAAGGCTGTTTGATGATAAAGCCTCGAGGAATTAATTATGGCACTTTATATGCACCTAACATTATATACAATGTATACATTAAGTATACACACACACACACACACACACACACACACACACACACACAGAGGCACATTTATCTTAAAGAAAAGTAAGCTACTTGGGCTGACAATGTTCTCCACAAGGACCATAGACTAACAAAACCCTAGGGCCAGATACAAGAAACCTCCTTTAGAAGGATTGGTCAGGGTCGGCAACAGTAGGGATTATTAACATAGCCCTGGGTTGCCTCTCAGAGGCTGAGGCTGAGCCTCTACTGCTGAAGATACCACAGGACACACGGGGTCTTTGGTGACTTGAGCTTGATCTGACCTGAAAGCCTCTTTCTTGTGGTCTAACTTCTGTGGTTCTAGAAAACACTATGCAAGCTGCCAAGCTTGGGGCAAGGGGAGGGGTAATTAAACAGCACTACCCAGCTGCAATATCTATGAACTATGACAATTACTTGGATGGCAAAATATGCGTAAAGGTGCAAGAAGTGGCAAACAACAGCTGTCCAGTTGCATCTAAGGTCCACTCAGCTGAAGGAATATCATTCTGGGTACTGGAATGCAGCCATTTTCCCAGGGCTAGTGAGGTGATGAACCATAGGAAAATTTGCTAGACCAGCATAATTCCTTATTCTAAATGAGGAGCCCAGGCCCAATGGATGGAACATCTAACTTACAGCTCCCCCACCTATGGCTCTTTGGTGGATTAAAAACAAAGCAACTTCTAATGCCATACAAAACAACAGCATTTGCCTAACCCTGCCCTAAACACAGCTGATTAAGCAGCTATGCTTTCTTTTCATCCAGGAGAACAAGTTAGTCACCTGTAGGCTTAAAAACCTCCAAGGGCACCCTACCTCAGTAAATCCCAAATTCAAACATGGCCCCATGGTGCCCGCTCCCACACCTGTTCCTCAGCTTTGACAGCAGCAATTTGTGCAGAGCAGAGCAGCCCTCCCAGACCACAACTCCATCCTACTCTGTGTTCCCTACCAGCCCAGCTTTCTCCTGGTACCTCCCAACCCCCCAATCTGTGGAAGCCACTCACGCAGCACCTCTCTTCCCACTCAGAACACAAAAACAAGACAGGGACATTGGCCTTTAAATATTTAGAAAAATATTGCTATTGTGGGGAAGGGAGAGTGTGTGCCACAGAACATGAGTGGGTGTCAGAGGACAACTCTGGGAGTTCTCTTTCCACTGTGGGTTCCAGGGATTGAAGTCAGGTCACTGGGCAGAGACATCTCACTGCCTAACTAACTCTGGCTGTTTTGTTGGTCACTTTTTCTCACTCTTCAGAGCTGATCATTCTCAACACAAATTTGTACAACAAATAAATCTTCCCTTATACTACAATAGTGGCCTGCTGTCATGTAGCATGAGCATGAAGGCCTGCCAACCTAGTGGCCCGCTCACAGGGGAGTCACTACCATGTGCAAGTATGTGGTGGAGAGGTGGGACGGAAAAAGAAGTGAAATGGTTTGAGCATTATGAAGAGAGGTGTAACTGGAGACGAGGGTAGAGGGGAACAGCCTGCTGTGAGTAGCCAGCCCTGACACATATGGCCATGGTGAGGTCGCAGCCAGGGCTGCCAATGAGGCCATGTCTGGGTCTATGGCTATGCAGCAACAGGAGTGTGTGTTCATGGCCTATGTCACCACCAAAGACCATGTGGATGTCCCTGGTCTGGGCTGCCACCTGGGACCATGTTGATATCCAACGGCTGCACAGAGCTGTCCCTAACTGGTGGGAGAGCTGGCCCCACTCCTGGCTAGCTGCAGCACTCCCTGCACTTGGGCAGCACAGTAGAGCTGGCCCTGGTGGCATGAGTGTGGGAGAGCTGGGAGGCTAACCAACCTGGCTACCACCCAGGCCTAGATCCAGGGCTTTGAGTTAGCCTAGCCCAACAGCTACTCCATCTATGAATCTGTGAACTGCTGGAGCATGCAAAGGGGCTGGTCCTGCAGACCCAAAGCTGTGGGATCTCGATGACACAGGGCAACAACAGGAGATCCAAGAGGAGTCCAGGGCCTCTCCCTCATCTAGTATTGATAGTGTGACAGAAGCCAGAGGCCTCGAACTAGTCCAAGGACTCATTCAGTGAACATCTGCAAGTAAAGAGGTTTGGACAAAAGGGTATACTGTGGGACACTGTGACACTACATCTGACAGGACAAGATTTGTTTGTTTTGCATTATCTTTATTCTTTACTTTCTTTTAGGGGAAACTGCAAGGATAGAAGGAGGTTATTAAGGGATGAGAGGAGTGGAACCGGGTGCATAGTGTGACATTCACAAAGGATCAATAACAAGTTAAAGAAATGGAAGAAAAGCATAGCAGAACTTAGCCTTTTTATTACACACACACACACACACACACACACACACACGGGGGGGGGGGGGAGGTTCAGCAGTTAAGAACACTTGTTCTTACAGAGAACCTGGGCTCGATTCCCAGCACACGTGTGGTGGCTCACAACCATCCGTAACACACATGAACAGGTAGGTATACAAGTAAGCAGAACACTCACATATAAATTTATAATTAAAAAACATTTTCTAATTTCATCACTTTTAATAGGATTAAAGCAAAGTTTCATGTCTGTACTCAGAATATGGTTTGTTAAGGCTAGGTGTGACGGTACACCTTTTATCTCAGCACTTGAGAGACAGAAGCAGGAGGATCTCTGTAAATTGGAAACCAGGCAGAGATACATATTAAGACCCTGTCTCAAAAACAAACAATCAATCAATCAAAAACAAACAGAAAATTCAACACACATAACAAGACAATGGCCTGGTATTCTCTGAGAAATACCAAACCCTCAGGGACAGACTCTGTGCCAATAGGGCTTGCTGTTCACCCAAGGACCAGAGTTTAGTCCTCAGCACTAACATCCGGTGTTACAACTGCTTGTAACTCCAACTACAATCACACACCCTCTTCTGGCTTCTATAGGCACTTGCACATATATAACATTCACTTACACAGACACATAACTTAAAATAATAAAAAAAAACTTAAAAAAATAAGAAAACCCTACTTTATTAAACAGTTGCACTGGGGCTCCCTTGTCCTCTTCCCCACCCCCAACCACATCTGCAGCTTCTCAACTCACAGGAGCTTTCTCTTTACATTTATCAACAAATGCAACATAAAAATAATGTCATCAAACAGCCTGAAGCACAGCTCTTGCTTGAGGTCACAATTCAATATAACCTCCACCCTCCCAGAAAGTAAATGACAGTAATTTCAGTGCCCACAGCTTGTATCTTATCCAGCAAGGGAAGAAGTGCAAAAAGTCCTTAGACACTAATCACTGTACCACTTCAATGATGACTAAGTAGGAGACCACATGTGGGAACAGTGCAAAGGCACACATTTTAAACAGGACTATCTGGGTTGTTTTGCTGAAATTTTGTGTTGCTATTTCTATATACACAAGGCGTCACAAAATACCATAATGTTATTAGTCACTGACCAGTTTTTCCCTTTTCCTTATTTTCTGACAACATCTGTTCTTTACACTGGCAACAGTCATTCATAGTGACCTTTTAGGTAGTGTCAACAGCTAACTTCTGGGAGCCTTATCTTAAGTGAGAGCCTTATCTTAAGCAAAGAGCTAGAAGCACAGAAGAGAAAGAATCAGTTAGGAGATAACTGATTTATTCCTTTAGTATCATTACTAATTACTGAGTACCTACTCCACACTCATGACCCACTCATGACTACACTTGAGAGAGCAAAGAAAACACTTTACACAGATGTCCACCTCACTTCTATGGAACACTGACTTCGCTGGTACAGTACGGCCACTGCTAAAGACAGCATTGTAACTTTCAACAACAGAACGAGCTTAGTGTTTTATCTCCCATGCAGCATCTGCAGGCTTCTAGCTCTTCTTCATACACTTCTTATACCAAAAATAGGCTGGATCCATCAGGCTTGGAGGCGTACACCTTTAATCCTGGTACTCAGAAGGGAGAGGCAGGCTGATTTCTATGAATCCTGGGCCAGCCATCTTGTCTTTAAAAAAAAAAAAAAAGATGGATTCTATTTGCCATAAAACCTGCTTTAACTAGCTGGGCCTTCAAAAAGTATTCCACTAAGATGGCCTTTCAACAAACTGAAAATTCTTAGTATGTGCCAATCCCATTTTGCTTATATGTAGTGCTAGGTATATAAGCCAGGGCCTGGCACACACTAATACTATCTGCACTAGGCCACATCCTGGGCCCTCAATGGTGTATAAAGTGAACTGGTTCCAGGTTATGCCAAGTTTACCCTATCAAGTCACAAAGCCTTTGCATCCTCGTCATAAGGGTGACTTATCTTGGCTCTCACTTGCCTTTATTGTATACATAACAAATGAGTGTCCAAGAATTCCACTGACTTGGTGCTTGCTCTTCGGTTTTCCTCTGCAGACCTTTAACAGCACAACTGAAAGGCAATTTTACAGAAGCCTAGGCCAAGAGGGCGTCCACCACTGACAGGTTGCTAAGATGGCTAAGAGGACAGTCACTTGTCCCCAAGCCTTTGATCCCTAGGATCCAGAATCTGAAGAATCTGTCCCAAAAAGTTGTTCTCTGATCTATGTATGCCCTGGCACACATGCTATAGGCACATGTGCAAGTACGCTAACACCCACATACAAAATAAATAAAATATGATTTTGAAAAACTTTTAAGGCCTCTGGGGGCAAAAAGCTACAATTTCCTATCAAAATGATTCAATTCTCCCTATAGAATCCCTCAAAATCAACCAGTTTACCAAAGTGCTTTTTTTCCTTTTAAAGCATATTCCATTTTAAACAAGGTAGAGCTGTCTGTGGGTTTGGCTTGAAAATCCTCTGCAGCCCCCATCCTCAGGGACCCATCTTCTATTCCCCAGAATAAGGACAAGTGACAGAAGCAGTGTAAGACCCCACTCTGCAGGAAGGTGGGGCTGCGGTCCTGTGAGGGCTACACTCTCTGTACATGCAATCACTGTCCTCCACACCCAGCCCCGAGCACAAATGAGTCCTGTCCTTCCAAAAGCAGCACCCAGGTATGACAGGCCAGACCACAAGTGGGCATGAGTGACAGCCAACTCTCTGGCTTGCCAAGAACACTATATGCAGAATGGTACCTTCTGAGTTCAAGGAGTGAGCTCAAAGCATCATGGAACCAGAGCAGGTCTCTCTGGTACTGTGCACCTGAGGCTAGACTCATCAGTAACGTGTCTCTCAACTCTCCTCAATCTTTATGTGTCCATTGTCACTGAGTCAGTCAGCTGTCTTTGACACTGAAAATCTAACTAACTTACATGCAAGGAAGGCCCTTCTCCCTCACCAAAGCCACAGAAACCCATCTTTGACACAGCGGTTCAAATTCAGACACTACACTACACTCCTGATACTACCATGTTTCCAGACAGACACCACTATTACACTTGACATTTTTCCTTAACCTAAACTTTATGTAAAATATCAACATAAAGTCACCAATAACTATATTATCTCTCTCCCCTCTCCCTCTTTCTGTTTAAAAGTTTATTGCTTCAAAAAACTTTAAGACCTACTTAAATCTTTATGGAAATTTTTTTTAAAGTTCCATAGATATCAGCAATTTACAAAGTCCAAGGGGCTTTTGAATAGTTTTTTAAAATCAGTATCAGAAAAAAAAATTTCACTTCCCATTTGAAAAAAAGCATGTAGCATATGTGAGGTTAACTGATCACAGCTATGCTCAGTCACAGGATGACAGGAAAAAGGCACCACCATAAAAGGACGCCTGCTCAGTTGCTCTTAAAGCAACATGCCCAGCTTAGCTAACTCCAGTCTGGGCAAGCACGGACTGTCACAACGGAAGCCCTAGCCATCCTCTGATATGTAAGTACCTGACATTCTTCTCTTTAAATTAAGGAATACTTTGAAAACCTAAGTTTCAAGGCAAAAGTGAAGGAAAAAGAATATATTAAATAACTAGATGTAATAGCTGGCTGTTTAGATTTCCTTGAGGTTACTGGCAGCTCAAAGTAGCTCCTGAGATGGAAGGAATGAATGAAACATTATTTTATGAACTCTGGTATGAACTCACAATACAAGTAAATATCAGCAAATAACATCAACATCTCAGGATTCTTTACTATAAAGAGAAAGGAACAATGGTGCTGAGACAGAGCATTCCTGGATTTGGATATAGTTTATATACAATATAACCATTTAGTCTAATTTTAAACAACTCGTTACATCTGACTACCTGGCATGCATTTATGCACAGAAAAGTATTTCTGATAATAACTTTTTTCAGGACAGACTATCAGCAGCAGACTTTCCGGGGTAAGGGGTTTATTTTCTAAAGCATCAGATATAGAATAGTATTTTCTAATTTGTAAAAATATTTTATCAATTTATCCTCCCACCAGCAAAAGATGACTGATCAGCCTGGGCTCTGCTGCCTCAGAAGCAAAATCATTCTAAAGACCAACTATTTTAAGTGAAAAATAAAATTTGTTATTTGGTTTCTATTATTACGTGACCAGTAATGCTAAATGAGCCTCCACATTTATATTCTAAAAATGTTGAAAAAGAATTGTAAAACAAAGATTATATGTAGTGATTTAAAAACTCAATTTCCAGGGTAAGAGCAGAAGTTAAGAGAAATGTCTAACAGAATGTAAGCCATGAAGGGACTTCCTTTAAAGAAAACTGGGGGTCGTCGAAGGTGTGTTGGTACTCTCTGGTAAGGGTATCCCAGAGTATAGGAGAGTGTAACGTTAAGGGTGGGCTTGGTCTTAGTCCTTAAACCCAGGCTCCATCATTTAGAACTGCTCGGCCCCACGCACGTTGCTGAAGGTTTCTGGCTTTGATTGCTTCATTCAGAAAGTGGGGAGAACTGTTTCTGCCAAGTCTTTCTCCGACTGTCTCTCAGAGTAGGTGCTGGAACACTCACACCACTCCCACCCTGCCTATCAGAAGAGCAAGGGTTCCTTGGCCTATCTATCACTTCTTACAAATTATTTTCTTGATCTTGTCTGAAGATGTCTGCTTTCTGTAACAGTGTATGTAAAGCCTCTAGGTTTGCTTTCTAGTATCTCAGAGTGTTTGTCTCTGGGGCTTAATGGTGCTTTGTGAACCTAAAACTGCTAGGGCACACGGTTCCACAAAGCAGCTTCGCTCGCCGGCTTGTATGATACGTGGGTGGCTGTGGTAATAAGTCCTTTTGTAAGCTTTTGGCGGGCTTCCTAGAGTTAATTAGTGTTGTGATCAGTCACCTAGCAGAGTAAACTCTGTGACAACTGAGCTCACTCCAGGCCTTCCAAGCATGCATGGTAGACTTTTACTAGAGAGCTACTATAGGTCGGCCTACAGCAGTCTATGATATAAAATGTACATGCAAGTTTCCTAATCCTGACCTGCAGACACCAAGAAATGAAAATATTTATAGGGAGGCCCTTCTCTTTGTCATAGTAAAAGGCAAGATACTGGAGGTAGGCAATGTCCTCCTGTCTGTCCTGGGCTGTTTGTGCCATCTTGGCCATGGTTACAAGACTAGATCACAATGCAGAGTCCTCAGCATGCTGTGGAGGTACAGAGACTCGGTGTTCTGGCAGTCCAACAAGGGCAGAAAGCATATTGTCAGATAGTCATCTAGCCCTAAAAACAGAACAAGGTAAACCAGCAGCATAAAGCTTTGCTGAGCTTCGATTCCTCTTCAGTTGAAATAGCAGTCAAAATGTTTTGTTGCTGAAGTATTGTTAAAAATAATAAACTCATTTATAAAATCTTTACTTAGTGGACATGGTGTTACACTCCTTCAATCACAAGACTTGGGAGGTAGAGGCAGGAAGATCAGGAGCTCAAGACCAGCTTCCACTCATATAGTAGCCAGTTTGAGGCTAGCCAGGAGCACAGGAAACCCTATCTTAAAAACAAAACAAACCCCAAAATACTCAACTCTCCTGCACTCACCTTAAAACATGCTATACATTAATGACTGCTTTACTTAAGTCCACCTATCTTCTTCATCATTTCTCAGACACGAGTGAGCAGTTTTATGTCGAAAGTTCTGAAATACCTTCCTGTTTTTACTTGCCTTCCACCCACTTCTACTTATCTCTGTCTTGGAAACAGGAACTAGGGATAATACATCCTGTATTGAATGTGATTTTTCTGGCGGCAAAGAGCTGAGTTTAAACTTAGCAGCTACAGCTGTGACTTTAGCCACTTAGGCGCTTCTGCCTTGGCTTCAGTGAGTGCTCCAAGGCAGAGTCTGACTAGGAGCCATTACTATCCATCATGCTTGCTGTCTCCTGACAGAGAGCAAGGACTCATGAGCTGAGACTTGGCCATTCTTTTCAATCTTTGGGTGTGTAAGAACTGCCCTCACACACCCTCACTCTCAGAGCTCCACAGGAAAGAGACACAGCCACAATCTCAACAATACTCTCTGCCTTCCTGGAGTGGAGTGGGAGAGGAAGAGGGGAGCAGAGGTCAGGAAGTTCCCTGGGGCAGCTGCTTTCCAAAGAAGTTTTAGTGAAGAGTCATGTTAATGATGCAGGGAAGGAAGAGAGTCACAGATTTCTAAATGAAAGACCCACACAGAGAGGCATTGCTCTGGCAGGAGCCAGAGGCTGGGTCAATGAAGATGGCAGTGACCCAGAGGCGTGTTATAAGGGACAGGTGCTGCTGAGCTTTCAGCCTGCCCTTGGTCTCTGGGTACTAGCTAAGGGGGACTTAAGGGAAAAGGCCATCAGGCCACTGCACAGAGAAGAGAGGAAGGACTGCAGACAGCAGCGTCACAGAAAGGCACACAGGCAGATAAGGACATAGACGGGGGGGGGGGGGGGGGGTGCAGAGCACAGGGCAGAGTTAGGGGCTGCAGGAAAAGACCCACTGGCTGGGGAAGGACAGAGCCCTGACTTCCCATGTAATCTTGAAGTATTCTGAGAAAATGATTCAACTCATTCTCAATTCAGAATAGCCACAAAATAAGGAGGCTTAACTTAAAGCCTGAAACTCCCTTCAACTGGGAGGGTACAAAGTGCGGGCTATTTCTAGAAGCACTCTAAGAGGAAGAGCATCAGGCACACACTCCTTCATTACAGGCCTTTCTACTATGCGGCTAGTGATCCCTCCTGTAAAATCCCACACACTTGCCTTCCTTGTGTGGAATGAGTGCGATAGTGGCCTCTGTTTAACTCTTACAGTAACTTACACACAACATCATTACCTTTGATAAAGCCACAAGAGGAATAAGTCTGAAAAATGACAGAAAAGTTATCTAGAATATGTCCAGATCCACAGGTGAGAGTTTTCACCCATCTAGCATCCTCCCAGACGCCGCACACTGCGTTAGCTCCAGCAGGTAGCTCTCCAATGCAGCTGGTCTTCACTGAGCACCCACTGAGTCAGGCACTTTAGCCTGAAAGATGAACCGTCTCATGGGCTCAGCTGCAGTGTCACAAAGCTCATCTTGTGGCTCCTTGAATCATCACACTTCCAACAGCCAGAGAAAGTGAGCTTCCCTCAAAACGCTGACCATGGTCAACTGTACCCTGAATAAAACCAACTCAATCTATTCAATTTAGGGGAAGGATATAAGAGAAAATGAGACAATAGTGGACAGACAGAAACAAAGCTATCAAACAGGATTCAAAACTGATCCCATGCTAAAGAAAGCACTGAATAATACATTTTCTCAACTAGGTCACTGTGGCATGTTCTGATTATTGACAGCACATGGGAATGAACAATCAGGCCAATGGAATTAGGTATTCCTTTGGTAAGCTGGACGTATCACTTGCTACCTGCCCATTTTATAGGCAAACAACACACACACAGCAGCTGTCCAGTCAACTAAAGCAGGGCAGGAACAAATGCTGACCTAGTGCTGCTGGTGTTGATACTGGGCTAAACTCAGACATCGATGTTTAAAGAGGAACAAAGACGCTCTGTCCACACACTTGACAAATGCTAGCTGATGAGAGAAAGAGCAAGGGTGACTTCTCCCTCAGGTTTGTTATCAAGGGCATCGAAACAGCCTCAGCTACCTCTGTGCTGCTCTCCTTCCCTCAGAGGACAATGTCCTTGGTACTCAGTCACTCTGTGAGCTGTTCCCTTTGCTTTTCTGTTCATTTTATTCCTCCCAACTCTAAGCATTTTTCCACAATCTTATCGTTCCTCAAGAAAATAGCCAAAAGGAAGCCAACAGCAACTGGGGAAGAGTTGGATTAATCAACACCACACTGAGAACTTCTCTCTGTGTCTCCATGCTCTTAGTTGCTCTCCTGGCTCTTCTTCAAAGCACAGCTTCCTCTTTGGCTCATACACAAGGAACTCACCCCTCTGCCTAAGGCATATCTCAATCCAACCCCATCTTGAGGTCACACCTGACCAGCTCAAAACACTGTTAACCCTGAAGACAACAGAGCCTTCCTTCTTTATTTAAGGCATTGATAATTCTCAGAATAAATGTTAAATGGTGACACTTCAAAAACTTTAAAAGCCCAAAGTCTTTTGTGTTGGTTCTTCGGTAAGCTTTTTCTGAGTATAAACTATATCAGAGCTTAAGCAAGTTTCTTAAATACTAATCAATGAGTTTTAGGGGGACTTTTTTCCTTCTCCCTTTTGTGACTAGAGAAAAACTGTCACTTAATGTCAACATGTCTGGTTATGCAAAGATGAAATAACATCTCGAGAAATTTTGGCAACTCTATGGGCAAGGAAATAAATTTTAAAAACATGCGTGCATACACACACACACACACACACACACACACCACTTTCAAGAATGTCAGGGAAGACATTGAAAGGAATCTAACATTTATTCTGAGAATTGTTGATGCCTTAAATTAAAAGGGGAGGCAAAGTTAGGATAACAGGACAGCAGAAGGATCAAATGTTACATTACAGACACAGAGGAGACTATCTCTGCAGCTTAGCAGGAAAATCAGAGAATGACAAGATGGCTTCCTGGGGAGTGGGAGTTTGGGAGTAGACCACACCGTTTTATATTTTCATATTTTTAGTGCTTTTAGTCTATATATGCTAGATCCTGAGAAGGTAGAAACGATACCTGTTTAATATTTGAAGGCCTAGAATTGAAGGATAGATACACAATGCCACGAATGCCCTGCTTCTCATGAGGGTTGATCCTAAAGAACAATTAATTCTGTTTCACACAGCCCAGTAACTGTCTGTGCTCCTGGGGAAAGATGTTAGCATCTTGATTCCTGTCCCTTAGTGTGTGGAACATAGTCAAGTGTACAATGTCATCAAAAGCATTGCACTGAAACTATAATTCTTGTAAATATTAGTGTTCTAAGGGAAACAGATTAAGACACACTCTGTGGGCTTTCCCGTGTGTTCACTGACATATTACAGTACTTTCAGGTTTAACTCAGGCACACATGTGTATATAGGTATATTTGTGTGTGTGCTTACACACATATTCTAAACATGTCAGAAGCTGCTACCTAAGAATAATTAAAATGAGAAATAATTAAAGTGCATTAAAATGTAAGTACTTTGAATGATTAAAAGGAGAAATTGAGATCCATACAAGCACATTGAGTACAAGCAGGCAGGACACTGGCATGCACAAGAAGAAACACAGCTGGTAGTGCTGAGCCAGGACCTCACAAGAGCCACACAACATTCCCCACACTATCTATCTCTTCAGTTCTAGACCCTCTCGTTTCTGCATTCCTGGGATCCAGCATATGTAGACTAAAAACACTAAAAGTACTGTTTGCTAAAAGTATGAAGCTAACTTAAGCCTCACGAGAGTAATTCCAGAAGATGATTAAAGGAAAGAACAAATTCTAACTCTGAGGGCATAT
The DNA here is from genome assembly GCF_004785775.1 of Grammomys surdaster. Lineage (NCBI taxonomy): Eukaryota > Metazoa > Chordata > Mammalia > Rodentia > Muridae > Grammomys > Grammomys surdaster. Next base: position 19,264,174 of record NW_021604567.1, on the reverse strand, counting down.
AATAAATTGAGATTTGTTGCCTTAGGAATTGGGTAACAACAGCTAAGGATGTGAAAGGATTTTCCTCTTAATGTGGAGATAATGAAGTGTACTGAAATGACAGCATTGAGAACACAGGAAAGACAGAGACACGGACTGAGGGAAATGTAGACTGAATCCCCAGAAGCTGCTAAGTATCCAAAGAAGCCTATTTTCAAACCATCTCCATCTGCTTTACTGAAGCCACTCTCTGACCTATCCTGCTTACATGTCCATATTCTAAAAGTGCTGCCTTTGGCTGGCTCTGGCCCAACTGTGGTCAGTTAAGATCCCTGTCCCAGCCTTGCTTGGGACTGGCTTCCCCTGCTCTTGGGAAGGTTGCCTCATCTACCCTGGGGAAGCTAACCACATATGTCATGCAGTCTGTACTCTGAAACCGCAGTCTCTCAGTTCTTTAATGGCTCATGAGACAGCTGCTCCTCAAAAGACTGGAGGTAGCACTACAGAGAAGGACTCAACATGAGCTTTAACTTCTCAGGCCCACATGAGGTCCTTACCAAACACAATTTAAAGGTAGGTAGGCAGAGTTAAGTGTGTGCACAAATGTGAATAAGCTGTGAAGAACACTGGGTGGTGACGAACTTGCAAGAAGAGCAAAATAACACCTCTTCCTCCAATTAACAAGGTCATTATCTTACTTCAATCAATCGATCTACGTTCAGTGTTCTGAATTTAGGCTGTATGGCTACAAGTCCCCAATCACTCATACAGTATTATCTGTTGGCACATACAATATCCAAGCAGGCATCGTTCTGTGTGTTTGTCTGCACACGTCTTTGTGTTCACTTTCCCTCAGAGTACCATATCATGCAATCAGCTTTCCTTAACATACTTCCAGTCAAGAAACAGTCTTGCTTTGTCACTTTCACATGCCATAGCACAGCTGAACCATACAACGCCCTACAAGTCATCTACTGAGAGAATCTGAGCTGTTCACACATTTGCATCTTCCTGTTGCAGCCAACACTGGGTGGAATACTCCCATACCTGAGTTATTTGAAAACACTCCCAATTTTAGCTGTACCAGATGCTAAGACACAGCTCACAGACTCACCCAGGCATCATCTGCAAGCTGACACACAACAGCTGCCCTTCCCTCTCTTGTGTTGAGATGGCTCTCCTCATCTTTACAGTAATGGTTAACACGGAGATGCTGCAACTCCACCCACACCCCAATGTTTGAGATCACATTTCATGAACTTGCTATGAAAAACTCCTCAAAAGTAGAAAGTAAGATTTTTCAGGAGGAAAAATTCTCACAGAAGTTAGAAAAGTATCTGTCAGAGCTGTTGATGTCTGCTCCTCAGTGCCAAGATTTGTCTAACACACTCGTCCTGTATCTATCCTTGCCTCCTTAACACAGCAGCGGAAGGTAGGTGAATGGGCAGCTTCCCTGCACTTTTTCATTTCATTAATTTCACATCTGACTTTCTGTTTACTTCTGGTTTTGCTGGACAAATCAGGCTCCTCCCAGACTTCTTAAGTGGTACAGCAAACATCTATTTTCAGTCTTTCTCTTTATTTTAAGCATCTCAAAAATTTCTGATGTGGTATCTTCTTTAAGTCAAAGGTTTCTTATACATATATTTTTCATTTCCAAATTCACTGTCTGTTGCTTTGTCATTGGTTTATAGTTTAGCTGTGCTGTCCTCGGGCCATGTGGTCTGCTCCATACTAACTTTCTGGATGTCTTATGATGGCTGAGACTGAGACATGCTTATGTCTTCTACACATAGTCTACTAACTCTTGAATCACGTTGAGCAAGTTTTCAGTGCCTAGATTTTCTTACCTAGGATATTCAAAAACACATGACTGCCCATTATGATTATAGATATGTTTCTCCTGTAAATGATAATCACTGTCCTATAATTATGACAGCACAGATACATCTCATAATTACTTTTATGTTCTTTGTGGAGTCTTTTGGGGTAGGGAGTTGCTTTTTGAGACAGGGTCTGTCTGTATAGCTTTGGCTGTCCTGGAACTCATCGGCAGATCAGGCTGACTTTAAGCCCAAAGATCTGCCTGCCTCTGTCTCCCGAGTACTGAGATCAAAGGCGTGTATCACAGCCTGACACCTATCCTCAATTTTGGCAGTAAGGCTAGATTCCTATTGGCATCAAAGTTGCCTTAATTTCCTTCTTTTCTGATTGTGGTCTACTCTGTTATCAGGACTTAGGTGGTATATATTCCCCCACAGCTTTATTCTGAACCTATCTGAATTTCTTTGAATTATATTTTCTTTAAGCAATATAAGCTGGATTTAAAAACAAAACAAAACAAAGAAAAAAATCAAAACCAAAACAAAACAAAAAACCCCCTTCAAACTGGCAGTCTTCCCTGTAACCAGCAAGTTCAATCCATTTAAATCTTCTATTCTCCATCCTCATTGTATCCTTTAGCCTGCCCATTTCCTTTACGGTCTTCTCTGAGACAACAAGATGCTTCCTCTCGCTTTGTTTGGTCTTGCTTTAGGTTTTATTTGTATACGGTGAGGACTCGGCTGTCAACACGTCACACCACAGGCAGAGCCCAGCACCAGTGAGCATCCCTCTTCTCTGTCAGAAGTGAACAGAAACCCAGTCCTCTAGTGCCAGGCACAGGTAGGTCTGGAGTCAATGCTCTCAATAATCGTCAATAGAGTCCTTTCCCTTTAAGATACAGCAGCAGCAGGAGCAGCAACAGACACTGAAAGGACTCCCTCAAGACTAGTGACATCCACATAAGATGTACATAGTCTCCAGAGAAGTGTGTTTGTTTCTTTAAGATAATTACAGATTTTACTGCTCTGCTTCTCCACTTTCATGGCCACTCTCTCTCTTTCTTATATAAAATTTTACTGTCAGAATTTTTAGATTTCCAATTTAGGACCTGAAATTAGTCTTAGCATTATTTACAACCAAGAAAAAAACCTTAAATAATCCAAATGTGTGCCAAGGGAGTAGCTCCATAAATTATGCATTAATACACTGAATACTGATTCAACACTTTGGAAAACTGGAGTATCCATCAGATGCCTAATAAAATCCAGACAGTGAAAAAAACACTAACTACACTGCCATGGAGATTTATTTACTACTGAGGCAAGACACAAATCACCACATTACACTACTCTTGCTAGGGTCAACACATACTGTGTGCCCAGTTTAAAATTTTTTATTTGAGTCCCTCTACCACACACACTCAATCTCACACATGAAAGAGAAGTATGCTACTGCTGAGGTAGACTCAAAGTCCCTTTGAACCTGACTTGTTTTTTTTTTCCCATTTTGAGAAAGAGTCTCACTGAGATGGCCAAGCTGCCCTCAAACTTGTGATGCCCCTGCCTTAGCCTCCAGAGCAGCTAGTGTTATAGTTATACACCCTACATATATTTTTCTCCTTTTAGTTATGAATACTATTTCTTTTTCATAAGAGAGCTTAACTTTCAGTTCCTAACATGACCTAAGATTATTTCTCATACTTTTTACGTTAACACAGATCAGATACTGTTCATACTTCACTACGTTTCATTTCCTAGCAGTGATATGCATTTTTGAAGAAAAGAAAAAATAAAGCTCTACCTAAATTCAATTTAAAAGCCAAGTTTAATGACTGTCTAAAATGTGGGGAACTTCACATGATTTTATTCTTAACCACACCATGATTCAGAAAAAGGGGGATTTCTGTCTGAAGTTAGTGTGATCCCCGGGGTTACAAAACACACTTGACCTATTTAAAGGGTTCCATTTCCTTTGCCCGAGTTCTGCCAAAGCGACTAACTGTAAAAGTAAACACATAAATTTTATTCTCAGTTTATTCCAGAGGGAATTTGCTCACTGAAATTTTTAAAGTAGATGTATAAATGACTGCATTGCTGAGTTAAATAGTTTTAGCTAAATAGTCGTCATTCGCTTTCCTCCTAGTAACTCTGATCACTGCTGGATACAGAAATGGCCAACAATTTTACTACAGCACTGGCAACTTCTCACGGCAACAACTGTGATCTTTATGCACACCACAGCACAGCCAGGATATTAATGCCTTTGCATTACAGCCTGGTCTTCATCATTGGGCTGGTGGGAAACCTGTTGGCCTTGGTTGTCATTGTTCAAAACAGAAAAAAAATCAACTCGACCACTCTCTACTCAATGAACTTGGTGATTTCCGACATCCTGTTTACCACAGCTTTACCCACTCGGATAGTCTACTATGCGCTGGGCTTTGATTGGAGGATCAGTGATGCCCTGTGCCGGATAACTGCTCTGGTGTTCTATATCAACACGTACGCAGGTGTGAACTTCATGACTTGCTTGAGCATAGACCGCTTCTTCGCTGTGGTGCACCCTCTGCGCTACAATAAGATTAAAAGAATCGAATATGCAAAGGGTGTTTGCATATTTGTCTGGATTCTGGTCTTTGCTCAAACACTGCCACTGCTCCTCAACCCGATGTCTAAGCAGGAGGGAGACAAGACTACTTGCATGGAATATCCAAACTTTGAAGGGACCGCATCTCTGCCGTGGATTCTGCTTGGAGCCTGCCTGCTGGGCTATGTGCTGCCTCTCGCAGTCATTCTCCTGTGCTACTCTCAGATTTGCTGCAAACTCTTCAGGACTGCCAAGCAGAATCCACTAACCGAGAAATCTGGTGTGAACAAAAAGGCTCTCAACACAATTATCCTCATCATCGTTGTGTTCATCCTGTGCTTCACACCCTACCACATGGCCATCATTCAGCACATGATAAAGATACTCTGTTCCCCTGGAGCCCTGGAGTGCGGAGCGAGACATTCCTTCCAGATCTCTCTGCACTTCACAGTGTGCCTGATGAATTTCAACTGCTGCATGGACCCTTTCATCTACTTCTTTGCATGTAAAGGGTACAAGAGAAAGGTCATGAAGATGTTCAAACGTCAAGTGAGCGTGTCAATCTCCAGTGCAGTGAGGTCAGCCCCTGAAGAAAATTCACGGGAAATGACGGAGTCGCAGATGATGATCCACTCCAAGGCCTCCAATGGAAGGTAAAGGTGCCTGGGACTTCACAGCACGGTATGCTGCCGGCCGGATGGGCTCTGCCCACTGACTGTTCCACTCCCAGCCAGGATGCCTCCCAGTTGAACTCTCTGGGCACAAATTCCCACTGCCACCCCACCAGCCAACACACTGAGATCCAGTTCAGATCAAGGGAACAACAAAAACAAGTTCTACTTCATAAATGAAATATATATATAAAGGAAGGCTATCGTAACAAGTCTCAATGTAAAAAGAAACGCTCTGTGAAACTACTATTTCTTGCCAATAGTTTGGCAAAAGAAAGAAGACTGACTGCACTGTATATTGCCAGTGTAAAAATGTTAATACTGTAATATATGGAACATATTTCTTAATTTACACCTCTTTCAATTTTAGATTTTGTCTCCTTAGTAATATGTTTTTGTTTGTTTGGTTTGTTCTGAGACCACTGTTTTAAAGAACATTTTGTGAGATAAAGAACAGGATCTAAAAGAGTATTATTAATTCGACACTGTCAACTACCAGCAGGAGTTCCAAGTATAATTAATGGAAGGTAGATTTGAAGAGCAATGATAGAAATGTTGGTGATGACAGAGTCGACAGAAGCATCAAGCCCTTCCCTGAGCAGCCAGGACAGTTAGTGCCTTCAGACCACTGCTCTGAAACACGACAGGGGCTTCCCATACAGGTGTCCAACGAAAACACATCCATGTGCTACCTTCTTCTTAGGAACAGAAAGTATGCACACATGCTTTGTTTTCTTGAGTCTGGAGAGGACTTTTGTTCAGATGGTAGTACCTGGTATCTACACAGCTGTAGACAGGTTATGAGAACTGGAACAATGAGGATTACAGTTATAACTGCCATACTTGCATAAAGAGATCAGGAAGTAAATGCACAATTTATAAATGAGTAGTTTTCAGGAATTTTTCCTTTTATAAAAACCTTTTTTAAAATTTATTTTATGTTTCCCTGCATGCAAGTTAGTGAACCACATGTGAACAATGACTGCAGAAGCCAGAAGAGGGTGTCAGATCCCTTGGGACTAGAGTTACAGATGGTTGTGTGCCATCACAGAGGTGCTGAAAATCAAACATGGATCCTCCAGAAGAGCAGCTAGTGCTCTTAACCACTGGGCTATCTCAAAAAAATATTTTTCCCTCTTTGAGATAGAGTCTGGCAGGGCTGGAATTCTCTATGTAGACAGGCTAGCCTTAGACCAGTGTATGAACCTCCTGCCTCTTGCTTCCCTAGTGATGGAAGTACAGGTGTGCAGCATGTCCTGCTGAGATTCTCTGTAATGTTACACACCTGCTCAGAAATTACTTTAGTATGGGCAGCATGGACTTCCCAAGTTCCTAAGCACTGTTTGCCTGCTCAAATTTGCTTTGCCCCAGCCCTGAAATTTCCCCAGTACAGTACATCTTACTTGCCAATGATACCAATTTAGATGATAGTGAAGAAATAAAACACTATACCATGAATCATAATTTCAATTTTTATTGAGTTGTATGCCCAGGAAACATTTCATTTTAGTAAAATTAATCCGCTTTGTCTTTTGAAACAAGAGTCTCATTACATAGCCCAAGGTTGGCCTGTAACTCTCTTTGTATCCCAGGCAAACATTTAACTAAAGATCTTCCTCAGGCACACACTTGTAACCCCAACACCTGGGAGGCTAAGGAAGGAAAATTACTGAGAGTCAGAGGTTAGCCTGTACTAGGGCTATATATACGTATTATAGCAAGCCCCTACTTAAAAGAAAAATAAAATGTCCTGTGTTAGCCTCCTAAGTGCTGAGGTTACAGGTGTCTGCTATCGCACCTAGCTTGAAGTGAGCTTAATCCTCACTACTGTAACTTTATTGAGTACAGTAAGATCTGAATTATGTTAATTTCACAGATTTAAAGCCACTAACAACCCATAGTTGGTCTGATGGAGAAGGTGCAAGTTTGGCTCTTGCTGCCTTTCCTTACCCCATCTATGAACTTCCCAAATGAAGGCAGAAAGACCAAAGTACTACATTTTGTCAGGGTGGCACTAGTCGCCTAAGCTAAGCCAGATCTCTAGAAAGAGTCCACTAGTGAAAATCAGAAACAGATTCCTCACTTCCCCAACCCTTAAGGCAAGTTAGTTCCATAGTTGTATGACCACAATGGAGCACAGATCATCACACACACCAACTTGCTCTGCCTCACAACTGATACCCATGCTCATCAGGCCAAGTCTGTGATCCTGCAAAGCAGAAAGCATGTGCTATTACAGTTTACAAGAGTGAAACATACTGTGTGTTAAGCTTTCCATCTTCTCCCTCCGTCTTACCAGAGGTAAGTGACTCTAGCTTGTCATCTGGCACACTGGCAAAGTCGTGACCAGTGAGCCTATTTTCAACTATTCAGTGTTTTCAATTCTACGGGTCTATCAGCTCCCCATTTACAAACCTTCAGTGCTCACATCCATCCCAGGCAACTGTTCACACGTGACCTGGGCATGCCCTCCTCGCCTCTGCTTCAGGGAGCTTTCTTCTCCTCCTAGCAGATTCCCTTCACCAAAGGAACACTTGGTGCATAAGGGCAGTGCTGACTGACTTGTGTACTCTGTGACAACAAAGGAAGTGGCCTTGCACTTAACTCTCCTGGACATCAAAACCGAGTATTTGCTACATAAACATGATAAGCTTTAACACTGACATAACAGGGAGTTATAAAAAAAAACTCATCTAGGAAAATGAATGGCTATTCAGCTAATCCAATTCCTCTTTTATAATCTCTTTTATTTCTAAAAGGATTATTCAGCTAATTTAAAAATTCTCAAAGCTACTCAGTTTAACTGTTAAATGTGGGGCTGGAGAGATGAATTAGTGATTGAGGACACTGGTTGCTCTTCTAGAGGACCCAAATTCAATCCCAGCACACATGTGGCAGCTTAAAACTGTCTGTAACTCATTTATTCATACACACACACACACACACACACACACACACACACACACACACGATAGTTCAGGACAGTAAATAACAGATTACTTTGAAGAGCTCAGAATTTTATAAAGTAAGTTGCATTTATTTACACATTCTTGGTTTCCACAATTCTGTGAACATGAAGAGCAGACACGCTTGTTCACACTAAATCCAGAAAAGGCAACTAGTCAATCAGAGGCAAGATTGGGAGGAGAGCCTTAATCCCACTGACTAGCTATGAAGCCACTGATCATATACAATAAATACAGACATGAGAGGCTTTACTGCCATGTTAGGTCAGCAAACTACAAAACCCTTCAACAGGGCAACTCACCCCTGGGAGGTCAGAGGTTGCAGGCTGTGTGCTGCAGGAAGACCTGGGACCTGGACCCACGAAACCTGACACCGTGAAGGCACAAAGACAGATCTCAAACAATCACTTAACTGAACAGCACATACTCTGCATGACTACTAATACTGTAATGCCACTGGAATCTCGAGTTCTTAATTTCTCAATGACAAGAAATTACTCCAATGACCGATGATACACATACACACGTACTAGAAGATCCTTCAGGTTAAACTAGCCGTGAGGAGAACCAGAGCTCATTAAACAACAAATCAACAACAAAACTAGAGACAGCAGTATGACCGGTCTGCTTGGAAATAGTCTAGTGTTTTAGGAGGCAAAAGTGATGGTCCTAACAGCCAGGAGAGGCAGTAAGCAACTATAAAAAGGGAAGCACCCACCTTAAATTAGCCCTTAAAACTATCTATTTTGGTAACTTCCCAGCATGCTGTAATTTGTCATTTTCTGCAAAGCTAAAAAAATAAAAATCTGCTGGTAGAGTATTCAAGTGAAGAATGAGAAACAAGAAGTGAGGGGCGGCCAGACTTCTGAGGGTCCTACAACTGACAGCAATGGGCATTTTGTAGCAAAGCCCACAACTAGGAATGACTATGCTTCATCATTTACCACACACCAATCTTACCACGCATCCAGTCAATCTACATAGTCACTGTGTGTACTACACTCCTCACCACGCTGAGACCAGACACCAAGGCCACATGGAGGATGGAGCCACTGCCTACTGAACATGCTCACCAGGAACCACTGCAGTTCCTGTCTCTCACTAGGCCCCAGGCTTCTACTTCCTGTGGCTTTCTGTGCTAAGGATCTTCCTCCATCACCTTATCTGAACCTCACTCCATTTCCAAGAACAGTCGTAGTTTCTCTACAAACCTCATCTCTGCTGTCCTCATCACCTGCACCCAATTCCCTCCTCTGTCATCAGAGTTGAATGTTCTCTGCTCATCCTTCAGAGTGCCACAACACACCCACACCCACAAGCTGACTGTTGCACCCCTATGTTACTACTGCCTTTTCCATCTAAGCCCTCACTGAGAGTCAGAAACTCTGGCTATCTTTAGGATGCCATCCAGAAAGCCAGATGAATTCACCAATAACCATCTAACCTACCAACTATTGCACAGCAGATTGCGCTATGAATTTTTTGCTCCTTCAGGCTCCACTGAGGAGGCTGGGGTGGGGGTGCAGGTGCTGAGATGGAAACTAGGACCTCAAGCACACTATGTAAATGCACCACTGATTTACACCCTCAGCCTAAGTTTTAACTTACTAAGCACACCCCTGGCCTCCTCATTAGAAAGCTAGCCTGCCCAAGGAAGTGGGGAACTTGCTCAGAGCCTCAGTCAGTTGGGAGCCAGCTTGAGCTCTGGGGTCCTTACACCCACACTACACTTGCGCCATAAACAAAGAGTCACATGTCCCTCTGAGAGCCTTAAAAGAGACACCTCCAGTGTCCTTGCATGTGTGCCCTGTGGTATGTGTGACTACTGCTGGCCCATGAGGTCAGGGAAAGTGACCTGTCACTCGTGGCTTATGTATGAGACATGAGTGAGACTTGCTCTTCCAACCATTTCTACCTTGCCACAGAGAAGGTCCTGAGTAAGGACAGGACTCCCACTCAGGCCCTATCTTCCTGTGTTGTACAGATGCAAGAGATCCACTTGTTCACTTAAGCCCTGGGATTCCAGGTGCACTTGTTACTACAACACAAGCTAGCCTAGTCTGTGTAATTCTGTTTAACCTGCTTGGACAGAAGGAAAAACCACTAACAGATAAGGACACTAAAGTATGGTCACTGCTCAGCTCTGGTGCACAAACATGCTCTCCCCTTAGGCTCATCCCCACTAGGCCATAATTCCATGCTCCAAGACTGACAAAAAGTTCTCCATGGTCAAGAACATTTTCCACTTTCAAAGTCCTTCTGACCTAATTCCCCTGCCTGCTCAGGATGCACCTTCTGAGCCAATCTGAAGAGCAAACATCCTTGGTTTTCACTGGCTGCATTGTTCTGCTTTCTCTACACTGTTTAATTCTTGCATCCAAATCATAGCCCTTCCTTTAATTCTTGGTTGATTGCTCTAAATCACCCATCGTCCTTTCTTTAACATGTTTGAACTTTTCCAGTCTATGACACATAATTGGAACTTGATGTATGGTATTTTAAAACAAAGAAAATATCACGCTAGTGTGTAGACCTAAAGCTTCAGTTCTAGCCATCTACTAGCAAACGTATCCAACTCTGTGCAGTATTGAGTCAGTTCTGGACCTCAGTTCTCTTGTCAGTGACTAAGAGATGCCTAATATGAAAGTCTGTCCAGCCATCATCTTCTAGTGTATGAGCAATTATTAGTTCATTCTTATAACCTTCAGCTGAAACATTAAATGTTACTGGGGCTAAGACCCTGACCTTTACTGCTCTGATCTGAGAGGTTCTGAGAACAGGCCATTTAACACAGATAATGCTCAAAAAACATGATGCCTACAAGTCATCACACTGTGTCTACAGGCTTATCAGAACCTGCCAGATATGAAGCTTCTACTACTGCATGTCATAACGCCTTAGGCAGCAACAGGCAACTAAAACATGCTCTGCACTGAACTATCAATCGTGCCAAACATACCAGACGGAAGGCAGTGTGATAAGGCTGGGCTTCCTTTCCCTTCCTGTGCCAGCATAAGAACAGCACCAGCTCTTGCACTCTCTTCCACACAGGCCACGGGGATGTAACTGTTTACACACTTATTTCTGATCATGCAAACTCAAACTCAGAGAACCTCTGCATATGACAGTTGTCAGGAGCTCAAGGACACCGTGGCAGAAACACATGACACTGTTGAGTTCAATTCCAACTGTTTGTTTTCCGTACAACACCGAAGCCCTGCTCTTCACTGGCATACCTGTGTGCTGCTTTTCATTATTAATGCTTTTTTAGGTATCCTGGCCCTTTTCTTGTTACTAACACAATCTCAAAGTCTTGCTTACACAAGTAACCTACAAGCTACTCCTAGGCTGAGAGTCACATTACTTTTTGTCCCATGTGGGAACTACTACAGTCAATTCAAAACAAAAACTTGTAAGTTTTGATTGGCTTCTTATCTTTCCGTTTTCTCAGAGTGTGAGAAGATTTATTTCTGGGTTCTGTACTGTGTAGGAATGACTTTTCCCATGCAGGTTTTTTGGGGGGAGGCAGTCTATCAGAGTGAAACTCAGTAGAGATTACAAAAGCCAGAATCATCTTCTAAAGAGTCACATTCTCATGAGCTCCTGAGAATAGCTCTATACCACACCTCACTCCTGGAGTGCCCTAAGAAAGGCAGATGAAAGCATGTCACCACAAACACAAGCATGCGCTGCCTATTTTCCCTCTTCAATAGGTAAAGTCCTAGAAAGGCCATGGAGTGGACTGGAAATTATCTTGTCTAAAGCCCAGCTGTGCTAACTCAGTTAAACCTACACCCCTAACAGGTGACAAGAGACTGATGCAGTTCTGAGTCTGTCGCAGACTCCACTGAAACACAGCACATGACTACTTCTGTCCTTACGTACTCAGTGTCTGCAGTATCCCAGACTGGTAAATCTGATACAGACTCATGGTTAAGAGGCACTGCAGGCCTTGGCACACAGGATTTAGGGAGCAAATAGTTAAGAGAAAAACACGACAAATTCTCATTATCAACTTCTTTGAAGTTGTATGGTGGACACAGAGCTAGTAATGCACTACTCTCTCCGTATGCTCAGCACTGTCTGTAATAACATTCTAAACTATGCTAGGTATAGTCTCTGACACGTTCCCACAGTTCTTGTGACAGCAAGAATGAAAGTTGAAACATAGGGATAGTTGAAAAAGGAGACAGAAAGAGAAAGGGAAGCAAATGGAGAAGGGGAAAATAAAGAGATCTAATCACTGAGCTGCAGCAAACCAAATCATGTGTGGAAGAATACACAGTGGCCACATTCATTCTAAGATCACAACAGATCTTCACTAAGTCCTAGGAATAGGTAGGTGGTGGGGACAAAGTCACCAGCAAAGAACAGGTATACCAGAAATTCACATGAGAATATGAATAGTCTCAGTTACACAGAATGGAAACCTCTCAAAGTACTTTGTATAGAAAAAGATTCAGTGCCCAAAATTGGGCTCTTATACAATTACTGAAAGGACTCCAAAGGGAGATGCAGGTGTGCCTCCAGAAATGGTCTCCTGACACTACACATGAGAAACACCAGGAACCACCAAGAGAACTGATTGTTTCATCCTGCTGTGTCTGCTGAGCTGCACCAACAAAAGGCAGGTCTCTTGTACTGGTTCTCCAGCTCATGCTCAACTCAAGAGCCACATGAGAAAGGTGAGCTGTGACTCGCAAACAAGACTGGGGCTCTTCACTGGTCTCCATGTACATGCCTGAATACATACACATGTGGAGACACACACACACACATGAACACACACACATGGACACACGCACACGCATGCATACACACACACACACACGCGCGCGCACACACACACACACACACACAGAGAGAGAGAGAGAGAGAGAGAGAGAGAGAGAGAGAGAGAGAGAATATAAGATAAAATATAAGTTTAAAATCTTAAGAAAAAAGGTAAATTCTACCAATTTTTTTCCTCAAATAGAATTAACTTAATATTCATTTTCTAATGTTAATCCATATATTTTCTCCATGTTGTCATTAGTATTGACTGACAAACTGATCCTTGGTCTCATTATTTCTTTAAATAACAAATATAGGTGTCTACTTAATGTAACTTAAGTGTCAGCCACAGAAGTCAGGATAGGTCACCCTCAGAATCTCAGCTTGTGTCTCAAGTGGTATTAAATATGAAGTATGTGGTGAAATTTAATTAGAAAGAAAAGTCTTGAGTTGACTCTAGCCTTGTGGTATCTAGGGTGTCCTGCTCCCTCAGCCAGATGCACTGTGCTGTTACCTGCTGACAGCCTGTGCAGGCCTGCCCCATGCCTGGCTCCTCAGAACTGCCACAGGCCTGTTCTCCTCTCAGCTCAGAGAACAGAAGAATATATCTGTTTCAGAACTCAATGTGCAACACACACAAAAATTCAATTCCATCCTAAAATAGGTATGAGATTATTTTTGAGTTGTTGTGTATCTTGCTATGGTTACCAAGACGTGGTTAGGATTTTGAAATTTTTTTCTTAGAACAATACAATGATCTGAATCTAAAATCTTTCATCAGGTGCAACTTTCCAACGATAAACAAGAACAGGAAGCGAATCTTGACTACAACTACACTTCCACTTCCCCTGCTGTGAGGTGATCTACTTTGCTGTCACCTGAGTCTGACTTGACTCGCACGAGATTTCCCATCATCAAATCCTAAAGTTATTCACTCTTTTATTTCTGTTTGAACAAAGTCTGTTTCCTATCGGACTGGAAATTGTGACATACTCAAATATTTTAAGTTCAAGAGGAAGACAGCTGAAGCAAAGGAATTGAGGAGCAAAGCCTTCAAAAGCAGAAATGAAAACAGATGTTAAACTTCTCTGAAATAAGTTTTTACTAATAGCCTCCACTGAGCCTATTTCAGTCAACTACAAGAATGCCCTGTCTGATCCGGGCTTCAACAAGCTCCTCTAGGGTGGGACCAACTCTTCCCAAGGTTCCTCATACCACACAGGCCACGATCTACTGCTGGGCAGTCCCCTGGGGCATCATTTGCTAATATCTGGAAACAGTGAGGGGAATCTGGGGGTGCTGCATTGGACAGGAAAGGACGGTGAGGTCTGGGCCAGGTGTAATAACACATGACTATAATATTACCACTTAGGATGAGATAGGACAAATTGTGAGTTCACAGTCAGCTTGGGTTATAAAGAGTTCCAGGCTAGTCTGGACTGCACAATGAGAACTTATTCAAAAGAGCAAGAGATGATATCAAAAGTGTCAACGCTGAGGCAACTATAGTTTTATTTAACAATGTCACTGTCCTTCATGTTGGAGTAGAAAATCATGTTTCACACGACCTTCTGGTGATAGCTCACAGAGCCTTTTAATTTTAAGCAGGACACATTAGATACCCTGGCAAGATGCTCTGGCCATAGAGTTTAAGTATCTTACCACATAAACCAAGCCCCAAGGGAGAGTGAGTGAGTGCAGAGTACTGTGACTCTGGAGGTACCATTAGCATCTCCAGCCGACTGACTGTCTTTTCTTTTCTTCCATAACACTCTCCAAATGCACAAGCAGGGGTCGCTTGCAGCTTCTTCCTTCCCAGCCTCCTACCACTAGGCAGTTTCTTCCAGCAGCTCACAGAAGACACATAGAGGTGCTGCTGAGCCTGCTTCCTCAATGAAGCCCCGCCTCCCGGGGTCACTCTGAGGACAGGTGTGAGGGAAGCAGCTCACCTCTGACTCCAGGCTAACTGCTAGATACAAAGTGCCAGACAAACTCTGAATCAAAGCAAAAGTTTGAGAACTTTTTGCATGAGAAAGATATTCTATGAAAATGTAAATGAATGGATTCTGTGCTTCTAGGTATGGCTGGGCAAATGATTTAAAAACAAAAACAAAACAAACAAAGATATATTTCCATGTTTAAAGCTATCACTGACCTCAATTTTCTTTTCATGGGAGCCCAGGAACTTGTGTGCACTCTCCTCCTGAGCTACACCCCAGAAATCTGAGATTCAATTCTTGTACTCTTTTTTACACCTAGTATCTCTTAGGCAAAGATTATTGCAAAAGAATCCGGGAAGCAACTGGTATTCGGCAGGTGGGGAATAATACCTTTGGGTGTTAAGGACGTTCTCACTGCTGCACGCTGAAGGACTGAAAAGACACAGATTGCCCTGAAACTGGTCGACTGGGTAAATAATTGCAATCCCCAGTGAACACACAGTAAAGGCAGGTGTCACAAAGCAGAGAACAGGGAGGCTCACACAGCCTCCCTTGTGAGGGTCAAGTCTCCCTGGCAAAGAGAGATGGAGGGAGAGAGGAAGCCATTTTGGGCAGAGAGGCTGAAAAGACAAGTGGAGGAGAGTGCTGAAAACAAGAGCTGAGACTGCCGGTGTGGTTCCCTAAAGTGCCTCACTCCAAGTTAGAACAGTACAGGGACCTTCTCAAGGGCAAGGCAAGAACTCAATTAGAGGTGAACCTGGGGAGAGGTGGAGGAAATGTGGCCTGAAGACTGAAGTCAGGGACAGTTAAGTGGCCACTGCAACAATCCAAACAAAAGGAGGCAGAATGCACTCTGCTCACTTACTCTGGCAGGCCCACGCACCGCCCATGTGGCCACCACACGATCACCACCCACCTCCTGTGCCCACTGTGGAGGCCCACTATGCTGAGGAAGAGCTATCAGCTAAATGTTTGTATCCCCTAAAGTTCACAATGAAATCTAATTTTTAAATGAATTCATTTTATGTGTATGAGTGAATTGCCTGCATGTATGTCTGTATACCATATATGCGCCTGATATACTGAGATCGAGGGAGGGCATCAGATCCCCCTGGAACCAGTTGTGAACCACCCTGTGGATGTTAGAATTGAATACAGGTCCTCCGGAAGGACAACAAACATGCTCTTAACTGCTGAGCCATCTCTCCAGCCCTTTTGAGATCTAAGGTGGTGACAGTAGGAGGTGGGGGGTTTTGGCAGGTTAGGTCTAACATTCAGTAGTGTCCTTACAAAAGGCACGTAGATAAATACTTCATCTCTCTTACCATGGGAGGTCAAAGAGGCAGATAGGAAACAGGCCTTTGCCAAACACCAAATATGCAGGTCCCTTAATCCTGACCTTTCTAGCCTCTTGACAGTAAGAAATATATTTGTATGTCAGTATTTTGTTATAGGAGTCTGAGCAGAATAAGGAACTGAGGCATCACTGGAAGGAGACTGACATGCTCTCTCGTTTTCACAAAGCATATATTCTAGTGAAGGAGCAGGTATCAAACAATTCCCTCCATATTACTTCATGAAATAATGATTTCTATGAAATCATTAGCAGTACTGAAAATAAAGGGGTCAAAAACAAAAAACAAAAACAACCAACCCACAAGAGACTGTGACCCAGTTGAGGGTAAAGATGGATGAAGAAGCACCTCAGGATGTGACCTGGAAGCTTCTCCTGACGCTGCTGAATGGTGGCTACTTATACCTTTTGTTCTAAATAAACAGAGAGAATGATTTTTCTTTAGTCACTTTTGTTTTGTGTAATCACACTCAAATCTTATTTACTGAACTCTCTGAACAGCCTAACCAAACCAACAGGCATTGCTAGGAGGGGGTGAGGGGGACTGGAAGGAGACAGATGAGAGACTGTAAAAGTAACTTTTATTCATCTGATACAATTGTTGTCTCCACTTATGGCCTCCATCTGCCTAGGCCTAGTCCTGGAAGCTTCTGTACAATCTTATCTAGGCTTAGAATGTTTTCAACCTCTGAGACTTGCTGCTGAATAAGCTTAACCTTTCTAGTTCTTTCTGAACTCTGGCTGGCTGGTTCAACTCAGCTGTTCCAGCTCAAACTCCCCTCCAAGCTGACTGATTCAATCTGGCTTCTCTCAGCTTCTAACTGAATTGCTCTGCTTGGCCTCAAACTACCTCTTGGCAATCTATTTTGATCTTCTAGCTCCTCATTCTCTGGCTTGTTCTGTCTTTTCCTGTATCTGGCCTGTTCTCTCTTCAACCTGTTTCTGTAAAACTCTACCAGTAAAACTGCTCCCTCTCTCTCTTTCCCTCTCTCCCTCCCTCTCTCCCTCCCTCCCCCCCCCCCTCTCTCAAGTCACCTCTCTTTCCCCTCTGTTCTCATGAGAGTTGGACATATCCTATTCTGTCAAATCTTTCTCTGATTTGTCACTTTGTCTGCCACTCAACTAGACATCACTTTTAAACATAGTTGCTTCTTTCTACAAATTAACTTTACCTTTACTGTTTGGGATTAAAGTTGGGTACTAAGTTCGTGTCTGTATTCCATCCAGAGTTGCCATGTTCCTGGAATGAAATCCCTCCACAGGATCCCACTAATTTTACTGGGTAAAGACCTAAATTCAGACTGCCAGCAATCATGTAGAAGCAGCCATGGCGGTCTATAACACCATAACTGGGTGTGGGGAGTGGAAGATTCTGGGAGCTTGCTAGCCAGTTAGTCTACTGCAATAGTGAGCCCTGGATTCAGAGAAAGCATATCTGAAAAAACAAGGTCGGTAGCAATAGAGGAGGCTTCCAAAGTGTGCAGGTGTGTGTGAGTGTGTAGGTGTGTGTGTGTGTGAGTGTGCATGTGTGTATGTGTGCATGTGTAAAAGGAAGGAGGAAATAGAACAGTCAAGTCCGAGACCTTAGCTATGCTAGAGCATTCATCTTCAACAACTGACTAGGAACAAAGTATCTGAATATCTGTTGTAATCAATATGCAGACCATGTCTACAAGGCAGACAGAATGAACTGTTAAGGCCAGCCTCTTCTCTGACTTTATTGTGACTAGAAGGCCATGTGATTTTAAAGTTCACCGTTCTGGGGTAAAATTCCAACTCTAACAACTGAGTTACAGATTCCTATACATATATATGTGTGTATATATGTGTGTGTGTGTGTGTGTGTGTGTGTGTGTGTGTGTATGTATGTCTAAGAATGTTTTTTTCGCCAGTAAAACACCCAGGCTTATCAGCTTAACAAAGATACTTTGTAATAGAAATTAAAGGGGAGTCAACACATATGGTGCCCACTAGAGTCTAGCTGGTCTAACCAACATTTTAAGTGCACTAAGATAATCATTTTAAATGTGGAGGTCCTGGTCGCTCTATCTTGAGAAATATCTCTTGTTAATGATCACCTTTCAGGCTATGATTATCTAGGTCAAGTTCCACCAGATAGATCAATAATTTAGAAAGTTAACTGTTGCTTTTTGTTAACTGTGCCCACAATACCCACTTCCCTTAAAAGTATTCCAACGGTTGATATTCAAACTGACCACAGATGAGGTAAGCAAAGCTCTGTGGCCTGTTGAGACAGCCTAATCCCTGACACGTTCAAGGCAGTTAACACCACTGCTTGATACCAACTCTGTCATTATAAGTAAACGGTCACAAAATTAAGAAAGGAATAGACAAACTATAGATGACTGATACTTTTAAAATGTCTGATTGGCCAGGCTAGTTTACAAAACAATTCTGGTGGGGTGGGTTCGTTTCTTGACGTCCTGTGTTCTCTGTCCTCAAGCAATGGCTTTAAAACTGTGCATGGATGGAGGACAACTATGTGTCAGGCTGAGGTGAAGACTGCCAGAAACCTGTGATCTGCTCAAGACAACAGGGAAGGCCCAGCTGTGGCCCAGCTGTGATCCTGGTGGTGTGGCAGATCTTGTTGAAATTGGGTGCTTTCAGAAGGTAGCATCGGGGTCCCTGTGGGGCTGAGCTGCAGTAAGCTCCCTCTTGCTTCCTCCACCGCCCTCACCCTGAGTATAGAGGGGGGAGATGACCAGAACTCAATTTGTAAAGAAATACGCATATTCACTTGCTTCTATGTTGCTGTGCTAAACACCATGACCAGAGGGAACTGAGAAGAATGTATTTACTTGGCTTATGCTGTCACATCACAGAGATGAGAGAAGTCAGAGTGGGAACTGATGCAGACAGCATGGAGGTCCACTGCTTGCTGGCTTGCTCTCCAAGGCTGACTCAACTTGCTTTTTTATTCAACCCAAGACCATCTGCCGAGGCGTGACACTGCTGAGCTGGGCTGGGCCCTCCCCTCTCAAGTCATATCAAGAGAGTGGCCCCCAGACCTCCCACAGGCCAACCTGATGGGAGCAGTCTTCCCAGGTGTCTCCAGGTTGTGTAAAGTTGACAGAAGCATATAAGGCATGAGTCCTGAAGTGACGTTCATGTCAGTGTGGCTGAGCGGGAGGACACAGGTTTGTGGAGTAAGACACTGCCTGTGCCAGCACTGGAGCAGGATCCCAGCCACAGCTTCTCAGGCTTCCCTTCTTCCTGACTTTCTAGGAATCACAGAGAACGGCTGCTGGCTGAACTGCAGCAGCTCTCCCACCCACAGCAGCTCTGCAGCTACCCTGTTTATCTTTCTTACTGAAAGAGGAAGAGGAAAGGTTTCTTGGCAACCCTGTGAGACACAACCTGAAAACCACCAAAATGGCAGACACAGTTAATGCTAAGACAATTATACCTTTCCCTAGAGGAGCTGAGCCCCGCCCACTCAGGTAGTCTCACTGTTAGATCACAGCCTACACCTCTAAGATTCAGATCCTCTGTGAGAAGCTGTTCTGGGCTGTGGTTTTACAGCTCTTTATTTATGGTCCTAAGCAGTCCCTGGCTCCTGTTCTTGTAAGCAGGCTATGCCTGTCTAAATCACACCATGTAAAAGAACTTGTAAAAGTCAGGCCTTCCCCTTTTTGGGGGAGGGGGTGGTATTCTCTCAGGACCCTCTTCTCCAGATCCCCATGCCCATCCTCTCACAACAGCTTTATCTCTTTACCCTTCCTGCGACTTGCAATCCCTTAACAAAGCTCTGCTCCAGACGCAAGGGGAAGACTCTTTCCCTCGAGGGCCTGTAGGCTGTTTCCAATGTAGTTTCTTTCTAACGCTTTAACACCTGAAGGTCCAGTCCTGATTCCCCAGCCTTGTCTCCTAGTAAACCTCACTCCTGAAGGGCTACTTAAGTGTGTGCTCCTTCCCACCAAGCAACTCCTGCTCTGGTCCATGCTCCTTTGTAACACTGACTTCCCCTACTCTGGGACAAACTCTCTTCTGAAGGCCGCTCTCTCTTTAATAAAATTATCAGCTATACCTCACTACATCAGCTGGTCCTGGGATTCTTTTCAGCCTCCAAGCCACGAATCCTGGTTTGTTCTGAAGAGAGGCTCCTGAGGCTAACGAAGACAGCAGCGTGGAACTGAACCTCTGACCTCTCACCACTAACAAATGACCTTTAATAAAAATTCTGGGTACTTTAGAAGTAATCTCGTCAATGGAAACTACTGCCACGTAAGAAAAAGCCTTGTACTCAAGGCCTTATCTGTTTGATTTCCCACAACCCTCTAGAATGACATGGAGAGGGTTTCTCAAAAGGCACACACCACAACGACAAAGAGCCTCAAATAATAAAATTTAAAATAAAATAATAAAATTTTCCTAATGGGAAATCAGGAACTGTTCTTACAGCAATAAAAACAGTTCAAGTAGACAGCTGCATACCTCCCTCCAGCTATCAGAGTAACCCAAAGAACTGCAAATCCCCAGGAACCTCATGCCTGGGAGGACAAGGCAGCCGTGCCAAACAGAGGAAGAACTTATCTGCCAGGAAGACAGTTACATGATGCTGACAACCTGCCAGATGTCCTTGCAAGAGCCTGAAGCCCAGACGGTGGTGCTGGGTGTGACAGCAGTGTGCGGGATTGTTTGCTGACTTCAGCCTCCTGCCTCTGACTAAGCCTAAAGCTCACTACAATACACAGGCTGACGTGTTCCTCGTAGTTCCTCCTCCTAAAGCAACATGCTGAATTAATCTCCTTTTGCAGCTTTTCCCGGATACCTGTTTAACTGGCTGAGGATGAGAGGTTATAATGGACATTAGGGCTTAGTTGTTTGTTGCCTCTAACAACTACAGTAAACACAACTACAGTCAATTCATGACTTAAGCCTGTGAAAATAACAGCTGACCAGCTGGAGAAGCTTCTGGATTAACACTCAAATTGTCTAGAGGCCCTGCAGAACCGGTGTCATCTGGGACCAGTAAGAGGCAGCCAGAAACTGATTGTTCTCATCACTCTGCCTACTTACAGACTGTGGTGGAATAAGCAAATTCTATTTAGTGTTTGTGCCATGTTCCTAGCAGAGAGCTCCTAAGCCCCTGGGATTTCCTTCATGTAAGAAGTGGCTTCTCCCACCGTCTGCCCTTTTCAGCAGCTTCTGAATCATGCAGACCAGGGTCCTTAGGGCAGAACCTAGACAGCCTCAGAGGGAGCCAGAAAGGCCAAGACAGTAGAGGGCAGGAACTTTCACCCCATCCGTGTCCAGGAAGGGGTGGGAGGAGCTGGGGATACCTCCTGCATCCGCTGCCTCCTCAGTTCTATGATCACAGGTGCATGCTCCACACCCAGATTTGTCTGTGGGTGCTGTGGATCTGAACTGAGTTCTGAGCTTACAAAGCAAGCCCTTTCCCCACGGACCCATTTCTCCAGCCCTGTCACTCCACTTTCTAACTAGATCTTAAATATGAACAGCCAAAGGCCCAGAAAGTTATGCAAAATCCCTAATTTTAAAACCAGAAAATAGCAAGTAGAAAGAGAATTCAGAAGAAACAAACTCTACAAAGAAATGAAATCTTGGGGGGAAACTGGGAAGTTATTCCCCAATATCCCAGGAAGATAAATCACCACAATTGTGAAACAAAAACAAGACACCAAGAAAAATGTACAATTGGGAATTTAAAATAGAGCAAGTTACAGTTAACACTGAGACAGCCAAAATATTTACTTAAATAAAGAGCAAGCGAACAGCTCTAGAGCTCAGGCCCTCAGTCACTAAAGAAATGTGAACTACAATTACGGTACTGTGTGTCCCTCAACCCCACGATGAGTAAAACGAAAAGGACTCTGACACTCTTGGGGGTGAGCTACCCTGTCAAAAGGATACTCCAACAACTCCAAGAAGAGGAACCAAGGCTTCCTACCCACAGCCACAAGACTGAGTCACTCTGGAAAATGAGTCCTCAGGTAACTCTGGTCCCTGATGACAGGAACAAGATCAATATTTTGCTCTGAAATTCCTGACCAACAGGAGATACAGCAACAATCTTCAACAGCTATGCATGATACCCTTCAATTCAGCTTCTAACTCCAGACATCCCCAAACAGAAACGTGTGCCTGTCCACAGCAGAAGAGGTAAAGGAGGGCCATAGAAATACTGCTGTAACATTCCATCAACACTGCCATGGAGAAGTGTGGTGTCGTGACTTACTACAACAGCACACTGCTAACAACAAGACTGACTACAGCTACATGTAGCACCAAGGAACCAACTGAACACACAACAGAAACAACCCAGATACAGCCTGTGCTTCACTATGTGTGGCTCAAACTGACAAAGTAATCTGGGGTATTAAGTCAGGATCGTGTTGAAGAAGTGGCAACTGGGGGGAGCAAAATCGGGGCTTCCCAGGGGCAGATGAGGTTTTACCTCCTGTGGAAGGAGCTGAGGAAGACAGCACTAAAAACACGAGGCCTGAGCTCACTGTGTGCATCTCAGTGTGGTCTGTTTCAGACTATACACACACTGCTGCTGAGAAAACAGAATGAGGCTCACAATTGAGAATGGTGGTGCACGTGCCACAGGCAGGGAGATGACTGTGAGTCTGCGGCCAGTCTGATCTACAGGGTGAGTTCCAGGACAGCAAGGGCTACATGGAAAAACCCTGTCTCAAAGAAAAAGTTATTCTTTCTAGTAAGAAAAAAAAAATGAACATCCACAAATTAACATAAACAAATAGCCTTCAATATATACTTAGAACAATATATAAAAATTCAAAATAGAGCATAAACCCAAATGGAAAAACCTAAAATAAAATTTCTAGAAGAAACCTACATAAGTCAGAGATTTCCCAAACAGGCACAACATAGGAAGATTTTCCAAACACTATTTATAAATTGATGGATTTTATTTCATTAGAAATTTTAACTATGCTCTTCAAAGGTCACTATTATGAAAATCAACATTGAGATAAACTTGGGGAAGTATCTGCTAAATGCACATCTGAAGAACTGGTTTGAGAATACAAAGAACTCTCAAACATAATAGTAAGAAAGTCATGCAACTAAGTACAGATGCAGAGAGAGGCTTGAAAACTAAGGACAGCAGATGAGCACATAAAAGGCAGCTCAGTGCCAGGCCTGTGGCGCACGCCTTTAATGCCAGCACTCGGGAGTCAGAGGCAGGCAGATTTCTGTGAGATGAACACCAGCCTAGTCTACAAAGGGAGTCCAGGACAGCCAGCCAGGGCTACAGAGGGAAACCCTCTCTGGGGGTGGTGATGGGGGGAGCAACTCAATACAGTATTGAATTAGGAAGATATAAATTAAAACATAGATACAACAAATACAGCACTAGAGAGAGAGAGTGTGTGAAGATATTTGTATCTATCTATCTATCTATCTATCATCTATCTATCTATCATCTATCTCTATCTATCTATCTATCTATCTATCTATCTATCTATCTATCTATCTATCTATCTATCTGACTACCTTTTCACAGAGATGTGATCCACGGACTGAAGAGATGGCCCAGTGGTTAAGACCACTGGTTGCTCCTACAGAGAACCTGGGTTCTGTTCTCAATATCCATACAGTGGCTCCCAACTATCTACAACTCTAGTTCCAGAGGACATGATGCCCCCTTCTGGCCTCCACAGACACCAGGCACACACATGGTACACAGACATACATGCAGGGAAAATACTCATATGCATAAAATAAAACTGAATCTTTTAAAAATGCAACCCAGAGGATGTAGATTACAGAAACCCATACAGTGATGATCATAACACAAAACGTTACAGACACTGGAGAACACCTTCTTTAGAAGTTCAGCATGCACTTGTCAAGACACCTATGAAAGCAACAAAATGAAGAAAACATGAAGGTCAGTGATGGCTAAGTGTGGGAGTCACTCACAAAACAAGGGACATTTCCCTAGTCCAGCAATAAGTACACTGGAGAAATAGAATATCATAGTCTCTTCACCTAACAAAAACTGCATGCTATCTAGGAATACAAAAGAATCCTATAAGAAAAAAATTAAATATAATGACACTTTAAAATAATCAAACAGAGAGACATACTATACTCTTGAGTGAGAAAAGGGCATCCACTCTACCCTAATTCCCAAATTCCAGCTGACCATATTAAGATTTTGAAATAGTCTAAAATTTATATGGAATATAATATTTACATGAAACAAATGAACAAAAGAGTTGATAGTTTCCTGCTGAAGGACTACCCTTCCCAGTTTCCCCTGTGGAAGTCCTTTCTGCCCCTGTAAGGAGCTGCATCCCATCTTCTTCCATAGGTATTTTGGCCATCTGTACACATGGGTGACAAGATGCTCCCTCCCTGTGAACAATCATGTCCCACCTGAGATCAGACCAAGCCTCTCTTTCACCTTCTCTCTCTCTCTACAGCTGTCTTTTAATAATCTAACAAGACTGACATTCTAGTAGATATTAATATATCTAATTTAAAATAGCTTTAAAAGAATCACAGCACCAACAGGCAAATGGACCAGAGGACTGACCAGAGAGCAAGGGAGGAGACAGACACACCATGTGTAATGGTTGCTGACTTGGCTGGGTTTAGAACTACACAGGAGACAGGAGAAAGCCAGAGACCACCAGCACTCCCCTTTGTCAGCCTTGTGGACCACTGTGTCATGAACTGTCTTGCTCTGCCAAACCCTTCCCCACAAAGACCGGTCCCTCAGAGACTGTGAGCCAAACCAACCCTGCTTACCTGCTTACACACACACACACACATCCCTAGCACTGTGGAGTGAACTGTATCCCAAGTACAGTCATTCACATGTTCAAGCCCTAATAGCCCTAGACTAACAGTATCTGGAGACAGGCTTAGAAGAGGTGAGGAGAGTTTGACCTTATGGTGGAGAGTAGTGCATTCTCTCCCAGCCCCATGGAGGACTCTGAAGAAGACTAGTATCTTCTAGCCAGCCTGCCTCATCAGAACCTAATGGTCACACCACTCTCATCTCAGGACTTACAGCCTCCAGACTGTGAGGAAATGCATCACTGCCACTATGCAAGCCATCAGTCCCTAGTACTTTATTATAGCAGCCAGAGCCAAGGAACACACATACTGTATGGGCCTGTACTTCTGCTCTGAGGTGGAGATGCCAAGGAGAATCTGTCACAGTCCTGTCACCACACAAGAGTGAGTAGGGATCCAGGAATCCATGAAAACTCTGTGGTGCTAAGTGGTTACTACTCAAGAGGCTGCAGCTGAGATAGGCTGACAGTGCTTTAAAATTCCAGTTATGAGCTCTGATGCTAGAAACAGACATAAACTAAAACGTGCTATTCCAGGGGCCCACATACAAGCACTTGGAGTTGTAGTAGGCTCAAAAGACTGGGAACTGAACCAGACCATCAGAGATCTGTGTCTTTTACAGAGAAGACTAAATATATTCCAGTCACAGTCAGTCAAAACAGAGGAAGGAAGGGAGGGAGGGAGGGAGGGAGGGAGGGAGGGAGGAAGGGAAAAAGAAAAGAAAGGCAGACAGACTCCCACACACAAATAAAACATGTATCGACATCAAGAGGAGAGTTCATAGTAAAATTTCAAACCAAGAGACAACAGATTACCCTGGGGAAACTTTAATAACTTGAGAACTAGAATTAAAATTTAATTTGATAACTGTAAATGTATATAAAATAATTAAATACAATTTAAAAGGAATATGACTCAAAAGATAAAAAGACAGTATAAACCAAAACACTTCCAAGTCCCAAAGAAACAATCAATAGCTCTTCACCACTCTGTGAGTAAAGGCCACAGTTCGTATAATGGTGCAAGAACCTGTGAAATCCGTGAACTGTCTGTACTGGTTAGTTTTGTCAACTTGACACAGTCTAGAATCACCAGTGAACACAGTCCCATTGAGGAATTTTCTGGACCAGGCTGACCTGTGAACGAGTCTATGAGAGGTTGCCTTAATTTTGTTAACAGACAGGGGATGACCCAGTCCACTGTTGGTGGCATCGTTCCGTAGAAGGGGGTCCTAAAATGTGAACAAGGAGGGAAAGCAAGCAGGCATGCATTATTTCTGTCAGCTCCCGACTGTGGGTAAGATGTGAACAGCTGCTGCAAGCTCCAGCCCTGATTTCCTCATGGCAATGGCTCTAGCCTGGAACTCTGAGCCAAACGAACCCTCTCTCCACTAAGGCTGTTTGGTCCAAGTATTTACTACAGCCACAGAGAGTGAAATGAGAATGTTGCCTCAGCTCTCTGCCCATCTCCTATCTTGCCTCTCACTCCCCGTCACTCTGCCTAGCTCCACAGTTACCAAAGGTCCTGCCTTCACCAGGGGCCTTGGCACAGGCACGTTCCTCATACCTAGAAGATGATCCCTGAGATCTCACATGGCTTGCTCCTGATTCCTTCGAGTCTTTGCTGAAATGTCACCTGCCTTCTGAAATCTATAGTCAAAAAAGGTACAAACCAGATATCCAAATCCTCCTTTCTGGGCTCACATCTGTACAGCATGTACCTGGGAGATTTGAGATCATGTGCTCTGTTTTGTTTACTGCCTTTCACACCCAATTACAACGGAAGATTAATGTGAACAACTGTCTGTCCTGGTCAGAGCAGGATCCCAGTGCCCATGGTACACAGAGACTGCAGAGAGGAGAAAACCAGGAGAGCAGTCAACCTTACTGTACATGGGAACAGTTCCGTTACACATGTGCACACATGTGTTTGAGTAACTGTGATGTACAGAACACAGAGAAAGGCTTCTGCCTCACCCTGAAAGTGTTCTAGAAACTGATTAGAATCCCCTTTTCAAAGAACAATTCACCATAAAACATTAGCACATTTTCTAAGTTGTTTTCTCAGTTAAAGCACCCAGTGGAATAAAAATCACTTTCATGAATCAACTTCCTGTTCCTTATTTTTATCCTTCCTTAGAACTCATGTGCACGTTTCCACCGCCAGCCATCAAGTCCCCCGACACTTAGTTCTCTACTTCCTTCCTTCTGAGCTTTGAGAACATTTACTTATTGTTGACATCTACACTGTTGGTCAAAGCAATGCTAAAGGTAGGTACTAAGCTTCCACTTTATCTATACTCAGTGCTAACCATGGACGGGATATGAGAAGACAGCTGCTCAAGTGTGTGCCGTAGGGTGGTAACATTCATATCCACTAGATAGTCTACTAGATAGTACGACTACTTTCCTATCAACATTTACTCTACAATTCTGATAAAAATACAGTTTGTGGCTCATACCAAAAAAAAAAAAATCTACCTTCACCCTTCCTTAACTTTCAAATAATGGTAAGAATTTTCCTTAAGTTATCTACTAGAGCCTGACTGCATGACAACTTGCTATATACAGTCAAAATTTGAAGCTTGGGGCTCAGGAAACGGCTCAGTGAATAACATTGCTTGATGTACAAACAACAGGACCAGAATTCAAATCTCCAGCAGTCATATACAAAGCTGGGGGTGGCTGCGTACACCTATAACCCAGCACTGTGGGAGACAGAGACAGGAGGACCTCTGGGTCCTGATGGCTGCCAGCTTACATCCAGGTTCAGTGAGAGACTCTGTCCCAAGGGAATGAGGTGGAGATTCACATACAAATAGCATTCCTATGGTTTGAAATACGCTTTACTGTGTAGTTTAGGAAAAAAAATAAACACAAGTACGTTAATTCTTAATTCTCACTTGGGCCTATGTGCTTCAGGAACAGGGAGCCAACTGTCACAGCTGGTTCTGGATGCTCCCACACCATCCTCATTAATTTTACTGAAGGAATATGTTATCACTTAGTAACATTTCAGCTCTTTTTAATATTTATTAACACTCAAGCCTCACTTAATGACAATTTTAAGTAGAATTACAGGTTTTACCAAGTTCCAATACCGCCATCTAGTGGCTCCAAGTGTGACTACAGGCAGAGCTTAAAAACTGACACTTTAGTTAGGTTACTTATCACTAATATGCAAACTTACACCACCTAATAAACCTAGGTAAGAATATCCAGGAGCTTATTCAAATACAGTAGTTCTGACATCTGATTTCATGAGTATTTTAAACACATGGCTTTATCAACTCATCTTTTTTTTTTCTTTTTTCTCTTTTTCTTTTCTGTTTGGAGACAGGGTTTCTGTGTAGCCTTGGCTGTACTGGAACCAGCTCACTAGACCAGAGTAGCCTCAAACTCATGGAGATGCCCCCTGCCCCCTGCCCCCTGCCCCCTGCCCCCTGCCTCCCAAGTGCTAAGATTAAAGGCAGCCCGGCAACTCACCTTTTCATGTCAGGATTCTTTCAGTCTGCTTGTATTTATCGAGGTTTTCTACAAGTGTATACTTCAAATTTTAAAAACTGCTGTTGCTCACAGGAAAGCAATCAATCCCTCAGATGACCCAGAAATAACAGGCTTTTTGCAGGCGAGTTCCATATGTTCTGCTATACTGTAGTGGACTTCCTGGGAACAGTGCTGCCTCACTGGGCTCTGGCGAGAGTCTCTCACCCTCTAGGCCTATTCATGAATCTAGATGTCTAAAGCAGGTACAGAGCCAGAGCTGCTCAGGGCACAGGATTCATTCAGGCCCACACTAACGCTGGACATTCTGACTGACATTCTGATGTCTGTCATGCCTGCCCTGTGCTTCTGTTCTAAGCCAGACTTAGTGCTGCCCAGGGCAGATACTCCATGGGTACTGGGTGCTGCAGTTACTGAGTGTGTGCAGCAGTGTCCCAGGTAAAGGTGTGGGCCACCATGCCACCTCCCTACCATAGCAGCCACCCAGGCTAACCCTCCCCATCCTCCACAGGGCACCCTTCAAGAGCTGAGAACAGTTCTCTGGTCCCAGCTCCTCCTCTCTCCAGATGACCACACCTGTCTGCTACTTCTCCTGCCCGGGAGCACATCCTCATCCTATTCTTTGTCCAGAGCAAAGCCGTTGCCCTGTAATACTGATCAACAGCCACACAGCAGTCTACACCGTGATGTAGCTTCACAAACTGCCACCAACCAGTCAAGCGCCCACAGCGGCTCCCCAGGCCCGAGAGGAAAGGCACTGGATGCTGTTCTTGTGTCTTTCATGTATTCGTGACAGAACCCAGAACTCCACTTGCAGGCCCACTGATATTACTGCTACCACTGCTCCTTTGAGGAGCCAGTTACACTGTTATACCCCCAACACACTGCAGCCTTATCTCCAAGAGAAGACAAGCTGCCTACTATCACTACATTCCCAGCCTTTCCCAAGATTAGTGATGGGGCTGAAGAGATGCCCAGCTGGTTAAAGTGGGGCCACACAATCATGGAGATCTGATTTCCAGCACAGGAAGAAAAAACCAGGTGGCCATGGTGGACTATGTATCTATTATCCCAGTGCTGGGGAGACAGAAACAGGAGGGGCCCTGGGCCCTGGCTGGGCAGCCAGTCTGGCTAAGGAACAGATTCAGTGAGGCACTGTCTCAGACATAAATGGAGAGAAGGAGGAGGAAGACAGCTGATGTCAACCCCTGCCCTCTACACGTGATTCTGTATTAAAAGAATGATAAAAGTAACTAGACCGCAACATGGAAACTAATGTCATGGACAAGTATATATCCTCATTTTTGTATTACAAAATAACAAAAGTATATGACTCCTAAGACAGCAGCACTGGGGAGGGGGTGTCCAAAGGGAAGAAGCTCCTTCCTTCCTGGAAGGAGGAAAGGTCTCGTCTGCTCAATATGCTGGTTCTGATGAAGTCATCAGGAAAGGCCCTGAAGGGACCTTTTCCATACAAAATTAAAACCTTTAAATTCATCTTTATCACAGGAATAAGACAAATGGACAGGCCTAATACTACAGCTAACAGTTTCATCAGACACAGCCCTCTACCATCGACATCGTATGGAGCACCATGTGGGGAGAGAAAGCACTCAGCTGACAAGGGCTGCTATCAGGGTATACAGAGCACCTAGACTAACAGACGGACAACTGGACTACATGAGGGGCAGAGCACTTTAACAGACATCACTGCATAGACTCACGGGCATCTACAACAAGCACGTGGACAGCTGCTCACCTTCACTTACCACTAGAGAAAGAAAATAAACCCACCCTGAACCACCATTTCCCTATGCACTGGGATGACAGTTATCAAGAGGGAAAGGGGCTGGACAGACTCCTCTGTGGTTAAGGACCGCTTTCCCAGAGGTCCTGGTTCATTGATGGCATGTACTTGGAGGCTCAAACCATCTGTAGTTCCAGTTCCAGAGCATCCAATGCCCTCTTCTGACCTCCATAGGCACCGAGTACACATGTGGTGT
This sequence comes from Grammomys surdaster, assembly GCF_004785775.1. Classification (NCBI taxonomy): domain Eukaryota; kingdom Metazoa; phylum Chordata; class Mammalia; order Rodentia; family Muridae; genus Grammomys; species Grammomys surdaster. The sequence continues at coordinate 19,233,758 of NW_021604567.1, read as the reverse complement.
AAACATACATGCAGGCAAAACACCCGTATACTGGGAGAGAGAGGGGGGGGGG